>NC_056732.1:394597569-394742569 GCF_019279795.1 Protopterus annectens | reverse complement strand
TAGCCCAAGCAGATTTAAGAACCATCTCTTTATCAAAAGATGATAGAAATCTAACTATAACTGATCTAGGATAGTTTTTGTTAGAGTTAGTATTAGCTATAGATCTATGTGCTCTATCGACACGAAAAGAGAATGCTTCTGGTAAAGCTAAAGTTTTAGGGAGCCATGTTGTTAAAAAGAAGTAATACTGTTACCTTCAATATTTTCTGGCAGTCCAAATATCCTAATGTTATTGCGCCTAGATCTATTTTCCAGGTCATCCAGCTTTGTTTGTAAATGTGTATTTTGTTTCAGCAGAAACTCAATGTTGATTTCCTGTTCTTGTATTTTATTTTCCATGTCATTCACAGCTTCTTCTATGCCTGTCATCTGGATCTTCTGTTGTTGCAGGTCCATATGTAACAAGTCTATTTGTTTTGTAGTTTTTCTATGAAAGTGTCTATTTTAGTATCCATTTTATCCATCTTAGCAGTAAGTTGCTGGACTATAATTATCAGAGACTGAAGTTCTTTCTTGATGCTGGAGTCTTGAGAATTTGTCTTACTGGAACTCATTTCAGACTGATAAACTGACAGGAAAATTTCCAAAGTAATTTCTGACAGGAATATTATTAAGATTTCCTTTCTTTTTTAGATATAGTTCAAGAACTATATAAAACAAACATATTTAGAAAGAAAATTACTTTAAGAATTAATTTTTTAAGTAATTAATTCCTGTCAATGTAATGAAATTGGTGGAGCTGAAGAAATCTGCTGCTATCCTGTGTTCATCCTTGGCCACGCCCCCTCCTTTTGTATTTGTCTTGAGAACATCCAACTCACCAGCACTGCCTATGCTCTATATGTAAGTTTATTTTAGAACTGTGTTTTCTCTTAGATATAGCTAGGAAGTAGGAAGATTAGATTAGTCTTTTTTGTATTGATGTCAGAACTTTTCTACTGTATTATTTTAAGTATTTATCTGTGATCTCTGAACTCTTGACTAGCACTGTGTAGTAAGAAGTATTGTCTTGTGTTTTTATTATTTATTATTAAATATTTTGAAACCTTTCAACTGTGGCTGTTTTGTGTAGGGCTAATTTAAGCTCTTGAGTACATTGCATTTATATACTGATACTGTCCAAGTCACTCCAATAAGCTTTGCTGTTCAGTCACACTTACCATTGGGATAATAATATTGCACAGTAATAACTGGACATCCTTTAGTAAGGGCCTTTTTAGTAGCTGATAAATATTAGTGGGTGGTGGCAGTGATTTCTACCTTATAGTCTGGGTAAAAGGGGCACAGCTGGAGAACCTGTGCCAGCCTTCCCCAGGACTGTCTGTGTGGTTGTATATAACTCTTATCTCAAAGTATGTGTGTCAGCTACTTGGGCACGGACAGGAAGCACTGGTTGGAGAGAGTGGATGCTGGAGGTTTTAGCTTGCCCACTAGGCTGAGATCTGGACCCTATAGCTGTGCCAGTGGGGAGTCTTATTGGGGATCTGGAGAGAAAGGGAGAAACCAGCCCCAGACTCACTGTGATCTCTGTGTGCTCTTAAGGGAAATTGTATTTTATTGTGTGTATGTATATTTGTTATCCTCCCCTATGTGGATGCCCCTCACTGGAGTTAGTGGTGAGGATTGAGGCCCCTTGATTGCTGGGCCAGTGCATGGGCATCACATATTAATTGTTTGGCAGTGGTGGGATATCCACACCACATATTAATTGTTTGGCAATGGTGGGATATCCACACCACATATTAATTGGTTGGCACATACTAATTGGCTTGTAGTGGTGTGATAGTGAATTCATGTAGCTTGTGTACAGTGATCACTAAAGGTGTTTTTGTACTCTAAATCAGCCACGCAGTGAATACTCAGAGTTCAGATCACAATTGTTTTATTTCTTTTGTTAACTTAGTTAGTCAGGGAGAGCAGGCAAGCATGTCAGCAGAGGAGTATGGAAAGCTGACAAGGAGCCAATTTGAGATGTGCCAGGCTAAAGGACTGGTGCAAGGAAACCTGACTAAGGTGGACATGATTGTAGCTTTGGTCACAGCTGCAGCAGAAAACAGCAACCAGGAGGAGGATGATCAGAGTGACCATGGAGATGTACCACACTCAGGGAATGGACAGCTTAACCTTTGTGCAGAGAACAATCCATCTGGAACTAAAGAGACACACAGGGGAGCAGCATAATGCCTGCAAATAAAATAACAAAACTCTCCTTACTGGAGGCCAGGCATTTGGAAATGGAAGCTGTGGAAAAGGAGTGGCAGAGGCAGCATGGAAAGGAGATGCTGACTCTTTGCCAGAGTCATGGAGTTAATGTGGAAGGGAGTAACTGGACCCCAGAAGCACAAAAGGTCAGTAAATTTCTTTTGCAGTTTACAGAGGGGGATAATTTCAATAGTTTCATTCATATGTTTGAGAGGGTATGTAAACAGCATGATGTTCACCAAAGGCTCTGGGTATGGTTTCTGACCCCCTTACTCCATGGTAAAGCTTTTAACCATCTTGTCCAAAATGTCTGACATTGACTGTTTTAACTATACTGCTGTTAAAAATTGCTTGTTACAATTTTTTAAGCAAACACCTGAAACTTATAGGAAAAGGTTTTGTGAGCATAGACGCAAAACAGATGAAAGTATGTGTGAATATGTTGCTGAACTGAGCACTTATTTTCACAGGTGGGTGAATTGATGTCAGGTCACCATTTCTGAGGGGTTGGCAGACCTTTTGGTGAGGAAACAAGCCCTTAGCACTTTACCTGAGGACATGAGGATCTGGTTAGCTGATAGACAATGTCCTACTTCAGAGGAGTTGGGGAAGAAGGGAGACCTATGCCTAGCATGCAGGGCATCTCTGCACAGGAAAGGGACCCCCAGTACTGCTCATGGGCCTAAAGGAACCCATTGTGGGCATCCCAGACTGCCCCAGCAGAATCTGCCAGTAGCAGGGGAAGCCACTAGTCCAGGTACACATCGAGGACATAGGGTTAAATGTTTTGAATGCAACCAGTGGGGCCATGTGGCATACAGATGTCCATGGAGGCAAGGTAGGGAAC
This sequence comes from Protopterus annectens, assembly GCF_019279795.1. NCBI lineage: Eukaryota > Metazoa > Chordata > Ceratodontiformes > Protopteridae > Protopterus > Protopterus annectens. Next base: position 394,739,520 of record NC_056732.1, on the reverse strand, counting down.
AAATAGTGAGGGAGTCAGTAAGTGGGAAAGACAAAATGCCAATAGTAGGTTTCTTGAGACAACAAGGGTACTGAACTACCATCCTGCAGATGTACTGATAGGGAAGGATTTGGATGAGGCAGTACTATGTGTTAATGCAGTTACAAGCAGTAGGCTTTGAGACAAGCATGTGGGTCTGGTAGCCTGGGGAAGTCTCAGACAGACCGCATGTTTGCAGCCAGGACTGTGTGAGGTGGTGAGGCTATGCTGTAGCAGTGAGACTGAAGGTGAGCCACAGCTGCTTGTGGGTACTGATGTTCCCTTGGGCAAAGTGACTGCAAAGGTAGAGGTGAGTAGTAGTACACAGGCTGACAGTGAGGCACCATGGTCAGAGGATGCCAGACTTCCTGTGGAAGGGGAGCTGGGAAGGGTTATAAAGAGACAGTTGAGACAGGCTCAGCTCTCAGACCCTACATTGCAAGACCTGAGGCAGGTAGTTAGTGAGGCACCTGATTCTCAAGGGAAGGGGGAATCTGTATACTGGGACAAAGGGATACTGTATAGAGACTGGACCCCTGAGGGAGGGATAGAAGGTGAGAGGGTTTAGGTTTATAGGTTTATAGGTAGGTAATAGGCTATCTGCCCAAAGGCATTTATAAGCCTAGCCGGAATGTGTTGGCTTTCGCCGCCCCCTTAGATTAGTTCCCTGTGCCTCTGTCCAGCAGAGCCATTGAAGTGATCCCTGGGGTAAACTTTCTGTTTCTCATCCACTCGTCAAGGTTTCTCTTGAAGAGGGTTAGTGAGGAGCTCTGCCTAATGTAGATTGGAATCTTGTTCCAGAGCATGGGAAGTCTCTGGGACATGAATCTATCCCTCCAGCACGTCCTATTTATTGTTGTGGTGAGATTTAGATCCCTGGAGCGTGTGGCTCGAGGGGATACGGTTTTCTTTAGGTGGAGTATGTCCATCATTTCTGGGTTGGACATGGCCTTGTTATGTCAGGCAGAGATCACCTCTGAGTAGGTGGTATGCAACTGAGTACAGCTGGAGTTTCCTCAGTTGAGCTGCATAGGGCATCTGCTTCAGGCCAGTGATCCTCTTGGTGAGGTACTTCTGTGGTCTTTCCAGTTGTTGCAGGTGTCTTGTAAGGTACATCCCAAATGGGGCATTGTACTCTTTGATGGGTCTGATGAATGATGCATACAGAGGCCCAATGACCTCTTTCGATCTGGATGCGCACCCTTTTGTGATTAGGTGGGCCACATAGAAGGATTTTCTAACCACTTTGGCAATGTGATTATCAAAGGAGAGGTTACTATCTACTTGGGTCCCAGATCCCTTATTACATCTTCCGTATTTAAGGGGCTACCACCTATGTGGTAGTTTGTGGGTACTTTGTTTTTTCCAAAGGGGATGACTATGTACTTTTTGGCATTTAGCTTGAGGCCATGGTTTGACAGTACAGCATTTATTAGTGCCTAGAGCCTACCATCTGACACTTCTAGCCATAGCCCATGATATTCCCTTTGCAAGTCATAGGGGCATAAAATGTACAAAGAGACATATTATGCAGAACTTCTATTGGCCTGGAATTTCCAGAAATGTAACAGGGCACTGCAGGACCTGTGAGCAGTGCCAAAAGGTAGACAAAGCAGGTGACAAGATGAGAGGTTCTTTGATTCCTTTGCCTGTGATTGAGAAGCCTAACATCTGGAGTTTGTCAACAATGCCCAAGTAGGGTATTGTGTGCAATGCCTTCACCAGGTCAAGGTAGGCAGTGTGAACCATTTTGCCCTCACCTATTCCTTTGGTGACCTACTCAAAGAAGTCCACCAGGTTGAGTAGGCATGACCTGCCCTTCTTCTTCTTTCAGCTTTTCCCGGTTAGGGGTCGCCACAGCAGATCATCTGTCTGCTCATGATTGGCAGTGGAGTTTTACAGTGTTGAGCTGCCAGCCTGGCGCCCAACCTTCCACAGAAGGCACACACACATGCACATACTCACACCTAGGGCCAATTTAGAGTGTCCAGTCCACCTACTGCATGTCTTTGGGATGTGGGAGGAAACCAGAGCACCCAGAGGAAACCCACGCTACCACAGGGAGGACATGCAGACTCTGCAAAGAAGGCACCCCAGCTGAGAATTGAACCAGAGAACCTCTTGCTGTGAGGTGGCAACGCTAACCGCTGCACCACTGTGGCCGCCCTATGACCTGCCCTTGATGAAACCTAATTGGGTCAGATCCAGTGTCTGGAGGTTTCCAATGTCATTATTGATAATTTCCATGATAATTCTTTCCATTGGTTTGCATATGAGATTAGTGAGACTTATGGGCCTGTAGTTTCTGGGGTCCAGTGATGGGATTAATATATTACAATATGTAATATATTACAATTTCTAGTAACTAGTACTATAACTAGTTACTTTTTTCAAAATAGTAACTAAGTAATATTAATATATTACTTTTTTAGTAACTAGTAACTTAAATGTGAGTTACTTTTGCTTAAACCAGTGCTTTTCAATGTGGGAGATATTGCCCCCTAAAGATCGATAGAAAACTTCCGAGGGATAGTATGGATAATAATCAGATGTTTGGAGGTAACAGAGACTTTGAAGGGGCAATTACAACATAATGTTGACACAACTTATAGCACATAGCACTCATAACATCCATTTTAACTGTACCAAATTCCTCAGCATTTCCTGGTTTTGGGCTCAAAATAATAAGTTGCCATGAATTCCTGATTGGCCACATTAAATCATGATTTTGGCATACAGACAAGGGCACCGGAACCATCCCACTTCATTCAATTAAAAAAAAAAAAAAAAAAAAAGTCATGGTAGTATTTTCTCCTTTAAGGAGGACCATATGCTACTCCTTACTGACTACAGGAACAATTGCCAATGTCATTGATTTCATGACCCACATGTAGATAATGCCGGAGGAGGGGTATAAGGATTCAGATTCAGGCATCTACTATTCTAATTCACTTTCAGATTTTGTGTCAGTATGCATTTTGAACAATAAGATATCTCAACAATTCAACAGAAAATCAAGCATTTGCCAGAGGCAGGGCAAATAACGAAGGCAAAATCAGGAAATTGGTAGACACGATCGCATATTATCCTGCTGTTTGTAAGGTGGACTTCATGTTAGTGAGTTTGTGTTTCAAATGTTTCCCCAATGTACAGAAATGCAGTATGAGCCAGTAGCCTGAAGAACTCATATACCGCTCAGCATCTCAGCACAAAAAATTATAAACATAACCATTAGCCAAACATAATGTGTGGAGAGGGATAATGGTCTGAAATCAGGAACACATTTTCAATAGGGCGCTTATAAACTTAGAATGGTTTTAGAATGATATGTTTTGCATTAGTGTGCATTTTCTGAAGGATATGAAGAATGAAAACATTTTCGAGAAAGAGTAATACACTGCAGTCAGCTAATAATGATAACAATTAGATGTACTTGACTGACGTAACCATAGAATTCTGAACACGGGTGGTGTTGCATTAAAATAACATAAGTGGAGCTCTTACAGGTTTTACAAACTAACAGAGCCATGCAAGTTAGTAAGTCCAAGAGTAGAATGAATTTTAACGTATGTGCCATAATTAAAGTTTTTAAATACTAGGTATCTTAAGTTGCAACGGTAATAAAAAGTAAAAGCGGCCACCACAAAATCCAGCATTTAACTTCTGCTTTAGGACTGAAAGGCAGCAACTTCAACTCTAGTGTAACTGCAAATACGTGCTATGAATGTAAACTCAGTCCGCACTTACTGAGGAATTTAAACTAACCATACCATGGTAAGTGTGAGTGAGTGTATGATTGTACAAGTTACGTGTATGTGTTTGTAAATTGGCGGTTTGTTTTTCTGTATGAGAGATAGTGTCTATGTAATTTAAACTAGCCATTCATATGAGAGATTAAGTGTGTGTGTTACTGTGTCAGAAAGTAGGTGTGTGTAAGAGTGTGTGGCTGTGTGAGAGCAGAGAAAAGGTAGGAAAAGTGAAGAGAAGGTGTGTGTGTGTGTGTGTGTGTGTGTGTGTGTGTGTGTGTGTGTGTGTGTGTGTGTGTGTGTGTGTGTGTGTGTGTGAAACATGCCTCTCAACTGTCCAGATTCAGCCTCATAGTTTTGGTCTGTTTCTCATAAAATTTGTGGTTTTCTGGTAAATCACAGAGGACTGAATTCACTAAATAATAACATATACAAGTTTCTGACTTCATATCTTTTATAAAATGCATACTAAATCAAATCATGTTAGTCTATCATCTTTCTATGTTTATAAGAGCAATATTTTAAATTATGTTCCTATGTTTGGGCTTTGTCCTCCCATTATACTAGTCTTTGACCAGATTTCTTGTGCTAAGAGGTTGAGAGGTATTGCACTGCAGAATTTGGAAAGTGCCAATTTATTGTTTTACATTTAAAAACTGTTATTTTGTATTGTTTTGAAGTTGCATTAAACACTAAGTGATGCAGTTATCAAAGAGGAATGCTACAAACAGCAAGGGACTGCTCCACACCCATGCTACTTAATTATATTAAGTCTGAGATAACCATACCACAGAATAAATCTAATTCCCCAAGATACCACACTCTTGATGCTGGTATACATATCTTAACCAAATGTTTTCCATCAAATGTTTCAGTGTTAATCACCGCTATTTCACTACATGCATGTGGTATTATGTGTGCTGCTTAATAAAACAAGATATTTAACAGTGCAGCACATGCCACTGTGAAACTTTTTACAATACCTTTAACATGGTATTTTAAACACACATTTCTGTACTCTTAAAGAACAATACTGCTACAGCTTCTACCTATATAATGAGTGCAACGCTACTGCTTTACAATTTAGTTATTTTAAACATTACAGAAACATTACTTTACTGTTTTATTCAGTCATTCTCTGATATTTAATTTAACCATTTCAGTGTTGTGAGGGAGCAGGAGTCCCTCATAACAAGCAGTGGGTGCAAGATAGACAGACAAATTATGGATACAGTGCCAGTTTTTAAGAGGACATACACACACACACACACACACACACACACACACACACACACACACACATATGCACACATAAATACATATGTCATTATATATACTCACAGACAATTTGGAGGATTGTCAATTCATCAGTGTCTTGACTTTTGGCAACAATTAGAGGCATGAGCCAAGATGACTGCTGAGAGGCAGAATGTGGGCTCTACTAATGCACATTGGAATTTACATAACTACAAGAGCAGAAGGTTTCCAAATCAGATTTATTTATCCATTGATCAGATTGACCTGATACCCACTTATTGACAACAGTGGCTTGTTATACCAATGATTGTTATGACAGACTTTACTTTTATATTAATACGGTGCTCATTTCTTTTATATATGTTACAGTTACTGATGTGTGTTATTTTAATTAATTTCTGTAAGGGTCCAGCTAATGTGACATCAGTGTGCATATACTAAAAGTGTGGTAGGGCGGAAAGTAGAATGCAAAGTGTTTTACATGCCTGTTGCCTGCTACTTCCCTTAAGATTTTTTTGTGAATGCTGTAAAAGGACTTTTACTGGAGTTTCTGTGTGAAGGTATATTTTCAGAGTTAATGTTAAATTGGGGAACATTTTCACCATTATGGAATGTTGGTATCCTACAATTCCATTGGAGTTGGTGGAGTTACATTATTATACGCACAAATTTTATGTTGATTAGTGTCCAGATTTTTGGCCATTTGTACCTACTTTTCATAGGGCTTTCTCCAGATTTTTGATGTCCCAGGTTGAGAGATATGATTCATAATATATCATTAGAATTAGTCTGGGGCATAATTTACTTCATTTTGTTAGCACTGCAAGGAGGTGAAAGCTAATGACGACCAGACTCAGGCCCAGTAAAACACCCCCTAACAATGGAACAATTCTAGCCTGCTAGAGATCATATCTTTACCTTGCCATATAATAAACGGCATTGGTTCTCCATACCGCTGTCAAACGGAATCAAACTCACCACTCATTGGTTTAACACCCAACACCCCAACCGACTGCATCAAGCAGGACTCTTTGGGTGGATCTATGATCAACCAATTTTTGTTATGTCCTATTTAAAATTGTTTTTGGGTTTTGAGTTTTAGTTGCTGAAAATAGACAAAATGCAATATGTTTTTATACATCTAGTGCTGCTGGCTGTGTATGGTTTGGGTTAATTAATATATTTGACTCTCTAACTATAAACACTAGTCATCTTCTTCTTTTGATTGCTCCCATTAGGGGGCACCATGGCAGATCATCGGTCCACAGAAAAAGTGGCAGTAGAGTTTTACGGTGTCAAGTTGCCAGCTTGGTGCCGAACCTTCCTCAGAAGGCACACTCAAGCACACACTCACACCTAGGACCAATTTAGAATGACCAATCCACCTGCAGCCTGTCTTGGGAATGTGGAAGGAAACAGGAGCACCAGGAGGAAACCCACACGAACACAGAGAGGACATGCAGTTGCCACACAGAAGGCACCCCAGCCGAAACATTGAACTAGAAAACCTCTTACTGTTAGGTGAGAACGTTAACCACTGCACCACTCTGTTGCCCAACTATAAAGACTAGTTTGCTGGAGTTTTTCAATGGTTAAATGCTATTCATCATCATTGTAACATAATATATATATATAACTTTAATAATAATACACGTATATGCATATGCTTACTTGTGTGAGTAAATCTCAATATAATATTATAATTGATAAATTATACTTATGTAAAAGTAATGCTTTACTTTAGTTAGTAATAGTACTATATTACTTTTTTGGAAAAGTAATAAGTAATAGTAATATATTACTTTCACTGAAAAGTAACTAGTAATAGTAACTTATTACTTTTATAAGTAACTAGCACAACACTGCTGGGGTCTGAGAGTGGCCCACATTTGTACAAAGAGTTGACTGTTTCTGTTCTCAATTTGTGAAGCATAAATCCTGTTTGGGGGCTACAGTTTAATAGGAATTCCAGAGAGCCTGATAAATCATGCTTCATAGTATTTAGAATGCATCTTGGGATACTGCCTGGGCCCAATGATGCAGTGTTCTTGGTCTTAGAAAGACCACTAAGGACATGTTCCCTAGTAATAGTAGGGGGAGGTATATTTGATGGTATTTCCTGAGGAAGGTTGACAGGGAGATAGTGGCAAAGTTGGAGCTGAATTTGTTGGCCAGTAAGTTTGCTATGTTTTCTGGTTCAGTATAGGTGGCTCTATTAAGAATGAGCTCTGCACACAACTGTGTATTGCCTTTTAGGTTGCATACTTTGCTGAAGAATGCCTTGTGGTTATCCCTGAACTGGGAGGCCAAATGTACCTCCAATTTGGCTTTGGCAGACTTTATTTGTCCTCTGAGTTGCTTGTTTAGTTTGACTAGAGTGTTTTTATCCTACTGGGTGCTACACCTCCAAATGTTTGCCATGATTTTCATCCTTCTGTTATAGAGCCTATTGATGTTGGGTTCCATCGGGATGGCTTGCTTTTTGAGTTAGTTCTGTACTTCTTCCAGATGGGTACAACTGCCTCTATGCAGCCATTAGCATGCTTACATAGGGTTTCTATGAACAGTTCTGCATAGGTAGCAGTCTTTACAGGGTTTATAGGGGCATTAAATTTTGTTAGGTTATCATTTAATAGTAGGATGTTAGCCTTAGAGTACTTCCTGAATATTCCAAAGTTAGCTGGCGTTACAGATTTTATTTTTACTTCAAAGTAGACCATTTTGTGGACTGACCTTATCAGAGAAGACATTACACTAGGGGGTGTGCAGCACTCTGCCATATTAGTGAGGACCATATCTAGTATGTTTACACCCCACCCAATGTATTGACAATCTAGTCCAAGACATTTGGGTTTACAAAATCCAAGAATCACTGTGTCTGCATATTTAGTGTCATATATGATTCCCAGTTAATAGTGGGGTAATCAAAGTCACCCATGAATATGTTACTGGGTTGGATGGCGAGTGTTTCCAATAAGTTTAAATACATGTTATGGATTTGGGTCATAGAGGGGGACTTACAGCTTTCAAGGAAATGGTATGGGAATTTTCCTATGGTGATTTGAACATGGAGAAGCTCAAGTGCATTGTCCTGATTGATCAGCCTTGAGGTATATTTATTTTTTATGTAAATTAAAACACCTCTACCTTTAGTCCTTGTCTGTACAGTATGTTGTCTAAATGTGTGAAAGGCATTATAACCTTGTACTGCCAGTGTGCTATCCATAGTTTTAAACCATGACTGCACAGATGTCAACATTCTCTAGGGTGAGGAGAACTTGTGGGGAGTGAAGTTCTTTGTTTAGACTCTTAGCACTGAGCAGTAATATCTTTAGATTTTCTTGGTTTTCATTTTCTATGTCATAAATACTTTCAGTCTGGCATTACCTAAAAGAGGCACTATAGGGGAGGACAATGTTTTAGCTAATATTCAAAAGCTTAGAGAGGAGAGGTCCAAACCATCTCCTTCCATGCTGACAAATATTGCACTCCCTTAGAATGACACCAGAAACTAAGCCAATTATTAAAGTCAGTAATTTTCTGTTCACATTGTAGCATCATCCCTGGAGAAGGTAAAATGTTGCTCATTGCTAGACTCATAACAGTTTGGGACACATTTCGAGATGACCATGATGTCTCTCCTCATATAATCTAGGGAGGTACATCACAGGTCATTTGCAGCCATATGGACTATGACTGAGTCATACTGGCACTCGTGGTCCAGTGACCTGAATGCATGCATAATGTGGCAAATCCTGGCCCCTGATAAGCAACTGACTGTGACTTTTTCCATACTCAGCCTAGTAAGAGAAACATCAGTGTGTCTCATAATGGAGTCTAATGACCAGAATGTTGGATTGTGTGGTGGCTTGCCTTATGGGCTTAGAAGTAGAGGCTCTATGAAATGAGGCTGTATGTGTTGATGTGGGTGTTGTTTTGAAATGGTGCATTCAGGGCTGCTGAGGGTATTTGTTATGAGTACTTCATCTAGGAGTTATTTCAGGTTTAGGAAGGTTAGATTTAAGTGCCTCAGCATATGTCAGCCTATGTGTCCGCTTTGAACTGTGTGTGATGGGTAAAGTGTGTGTACTACTAACAACCTGACTGATATCAGGTGTGCTTTTATGTGAAAGCTTTTCCTCCAGTGACATTGTGTAAACACATATCTCAGATAACATATCAGTTTGTTTGAGAATTAACTAAATATGAGGCAATTTCTACATTGCCTCAGAATGCCAATATCCACCAAACTGGTAACAGAGATAGTGGGAAAGTTCATATCCATGGCAGCAGGCCCTTTTTTATTGATTAGACAGTTACAGTCAGAATGTAAAGTAATGTCAGGAGTATCTGGTTTGCAACTCTGGGTGCAGTGCTAGTAACCGCAAACTAGCTGACCAGTGTATAGCTAGGTATTGGTGAAATTTCAAGGGTGCTTTTTCAGGAAAATGTCAGCTCAAGGTGTCTGTGTCTATACAGGGCATAGCCAAACACTTGAGGGGAAACTAATAAGTAGGCCTTGATGATTTATGTCCAAAGTATTTAGGGAAATATTCTGAAATTAGGTTAGAAAGCAGCCAATCAAGCACTACTTACTAAAAAGAAAGAATTAGCTTTGTCACGAATGATGAAAAGAAGGGATTCACCTGAATGGCAACTGCCTGGCTACTACTAGTGCTAGTCCCACCACAGCTTCATGCTGCTGGGATTCAATGCTCCTTTGCTTCTTCTCTCACCAGAAGCAAAGCAGTAGCACCTGTCCCAAGGCCAGAAGCAGGCCACAGGCCCTTTGGTGATCAACAGTCTTGTCCCAGATGATGCAAGGGTCTTATAGGCTTGTTGTAGCCTTTTCCTGCTAGACGCCTTGAATTAGGAAGGTCCAACACAGACACTCACTAACCAATCAGAAACAGTCAGCAATCAATGCACTCTGCTCCTTCTATCACCATGAGCAAAATATAAGCACAAATTCCAAGCTGGCACATATCTGGTGATCAGCAGTTTCTGGGAATAATGTCTTTATTCTCATTCTCTTACCAGAAGCAAAACAAAAGCCTAGCAAGAGATCAAATCTACTGAAATATTTAAAACTGAACAAAGCACAAATTGTCTTCCTTCAAGAAACTCATTTCAAAACAAATGACAATTACAAATGAAATCCTAAGGAATATATGATATTGGTGCAATCCACTTATAAGACAAAGACAAAAGGGGTAACAATTTTATGGAAAACAAATGTGATTAACCCAGAAATCATTTATAAGTATGAAGATAAAGAAGGCCTTATGGCATTAGTAATAGTTAAATATAATAACAGAATATTGACCCTAGCCAATCTATACTGGTTCCCAGGCATTGGAACAGGAACTGTTAAAAAACACTTGGATTTAATTTCCAATAATTATAAAGGCAACTTAATATTAGGAGGAGATTTTAACGGTATAGTTGATATTTATGAAACTAAAAATAAGAGACCGCTCCGTACATCTGCTGTATCAAAAGCTTTAAACAAGTGGGTAAAATCATTTCATCTTATAGATACTTTCAAATTTAAAGAAGATAAATCTTTGTTGTTTTCCCCATCAAGATCACAGATTTGGTACTCAAACTACAATAGATAAAATATTTGCTGCCCATGACTTAGACTCTAAAATCATTAATTTCTCAATCACTCCCTGCCCCTTTTCAGATCACAATTCATTGATACTAAAACTTTAAAATAGGTACAAACCATTAGTCTTTAACTCCATAATTCCAGCATATATAACTAAAATTAAAGAGTTCAAACCATGGTTATTATCTGAATTACAGTTCTTCTTAGATAGTAATTACACCACCGAGATAAATAAAATAATAATATGGGACTCATAAAAAGCTTACATATATGGTAAAAGGTCTACAATCCAAACTTTTGTCAGTAAAAGCTGAAAAAAATCAAAATCATTTGGAGATGAAAAAGAAAGTAGAAGTATTAAACAATAAATACAACAAAATTCTAACACATAAAACTAGTTTAGCTTTAGAAAAACTAAAAATTAATACCTTGGCCACTTCTCCCAAATATCTACATAATTTATCCACAAGAATCAAGATACAGTCAAAGGCTAATAACATTAAAAGTATCTTCCATGAAAAGAAAGGGAAAAATGTTTCTGATACAGGTGACATTCTTGATGCCTATAGAAATCACTATATGGAACATTTCCAAAAAGAAAATATATATATTGATTAATTAAATCTAGATGAAAAATGTTTTAAATATAAAAAAATACCAGAAAAATTAAAACTAGATCTGTAAGCACCCATATCCTACAAAGAAATCACAGATACAATAAAAGAGGATAAAAATAATAAAGCTCCAGGTATAGATGGCATAATTATGGAAATATATAAATGTTTTCCTTCAAATATACTATTCCTCTTCCGTAAAACTCTTTTAGAAAGTCAGTCACAAGTTTTAATACCACCCTCATGGAGATATTCCTTAATCACACCAATCCTAAAGGAAAACTAATCCCCAAACATCTGTACCTCATATAGACCTATATCATTATTAAATAATGACTGTAAGATATTTATGACAATATTAACTAACAGAATGAAAATACCACTATCCAAAACAATAAATAATGGTCAAACTGGATTTATATATCATAGACACACACATAACAATATTAAAAGGATAATTTCTCTTATAGATTATGTTAAGAGAGAAAATAAAGAAACACTCATAATTGGTTTAGATATAGAGAAAGCCTTTGATTCCATAAATTGGGACTATTTATTCAAAATCCTAATGTTATCTGAATTTTCTGCAGCCTTTGTTCATCTTCTAAAGAATATATATACAAATAATTTAGTGTATATCAAGTTAGGTCCTTTTACCTCTGAATATATAAATATAACAAAAGGCACTAAACAAGGATGTCCCATGTCACTGATTCTATTTGCTGTGGCTATTGAAATACTGACAGATTCAATTCATAACAATACAAAAATCAAAGGAATAGATGTTTATAAAAAAATACAATTCTAAAGTAATGCTATGTGCTGATGACATATTACTAACATTATCTAATACAAAAGAGAATTAGAAGAATTAGATATATTAATTGACAAATTTCACATGACTTCAGGACTCCAGTTCAATAAATCAAAATCAAATTTTTTATTTTTAAATAAAAAAAGAATTGCAGACTAAGTGGGGATCACATCATAGGAAAACAAGAATGTACCTTAAAATATCTAGGAATTGAGTTATGCAAGGATAATAATGAATTTGTCTCAAAAAATTACAATAGTATCATCAATACAATTAAAATCTCTGTGGAAAAATGGAACAAAATAATATTAACATTTGAAGATAGACTACAGTTAATAAACATGGTTTTACTGCACAAGATCCTATATATAGCCTTGGCAATACAACTGTTACCAGAAAAGAATATACTTAAAGAAATAAATTCATACCTAATAAATGTTTTATGGTTTCCAAAAAAAAAAAAAAAACAGAATAGCTTTAATACATCATATCAGACCATGGAAACAGGGAGGATTAAACATATATAAAAGCATCAGTATCTATAACAATCTCAGATTGGATAAGTCCAAATTACTCTGCAAATTGGAAAGAATTACTAACTGTAATATCAATAAATGGATTTGATTTACAAAAAATTTCAAAAAACAGATAAAAACAATTTGCCATGGCACATATGTATTAGTATGCAATATAACATAACTAAACCCACTAAAACTTGTATGATTAATTATTACTTTGAATCATTTAGGAAAATTGTTAATGCAAATATAGATTTAAAAATCTGGTTTGATCTTTTAACACCATTTATAGTCACAAAGAACTTTCCACATAAAATATATAGAGAAATTATTAATTCCTGGGAACAGAAAGGATTTGTTTGTTGGCTCCAATGTATCAAAGAACTAAAAGTTTTAGATATGCAAGTAATAAAAACAACTTACAAAATTCCACAACAGGACTGGCTAACTTACAGAGTATTATGTCATATTCACAAGATTTAAGTAGAATAATTAAAAATTCTTCATTTAAAGAAATACCTAAATTTACAAAATACATATATGAAATCATATATAATGACTTTGACATGGGAAAGAGTATTTCAAAATTTTACAAAATATTGATAAACTATAAAACAACACTCAAAACCTCATATTGGAAAAATATAACAAAAGGACACTCAATACAGTTAACTGAATATATTAAAACAAATATCTTATTATCGATAAAATATATATCCTTTATACTATACTGGAAGGTTTTTAATTGGAAAAGCTTGCACAGAGCATTCTTAACCCCAGATAGAATCAGGAAAATTAGTTCTTCCATAAAAGGAATATGCTGGAGATGTGATCAAGTACACAATGCAGACTGGAACCACATTTTCTTTGATTGTGTTAAAATTAAGCCATTTTGGAATGGTATTAATAACTTTCTACAAGCTTTATTTAATGAATCATTTTATTTAACTAAAGCTCTTGCATTATTAAATGTGAATGAAGGTCCTCACTTGAACAGGTAAAACATGTGTCTAGTATGGACTATACTTGCAATTTCAAGGAAGTGTATAACAAGAAGATGGAATACAAACACAACACCAACTTTGGAAGACTTCTACAGCCTACTAAAGACCACAGCATTAAAGGAAATTAAAATGAAAGAACTTAGAATTTATCCGACGCCATTTATCAACAACCCTCGAGGAAAAGTCTTATCATTGATGGACACTATACAGTAAATGATCAGACACTCTGATAATGGATTGGACATACTTATAAAGTAACTGTATACGTTAAGATCTGTTATAGTGTCAGGCTAATGTAAATAGTATACATCGTTATTTAAGCTGTTATGTATAAATACTATGGAATTCATTCAAATTTATTTGAAAAATAAAAAATTGAGAAGAAGCAAAACAAAAGCACTAATCCCAAGATGACTGCTGAGAGGCAGAATGTGGGCTCTCCTATAATTGATGGTCTTGGACTACACATTTTAGATTTTAAAGGTAAGATGATAAAATGGGTTAATATCCTAAGAGTTGCAATGTGCACTAAGCAGTTTGATATGAAGGTAAGTCAGGCTTTGGTTATCTAAGTGGAGTGCCACTAATTTTAAAAGAGCAAGCTAGAGTAGAAGGTGGTGGGCACTTTGTATTCTGGCTCTATGGAATACAGTAGAATGGTCAATAAATTTAAATAGCCGAAGGGAAATTATTTTGCAAAATGATAATTTTGTGATAATAGCCAATGAAAAAAGAGTGTGACAGAAATATGTGGTCAAATTAACATGTTGGGCAAGCAAAGACAGTTGAATTTAAAAACCCAGCAGTATCAGGGTGGGGTGGTGGGGGGAGGAATTTAATTTCTGTGTGACTTACAAGACACACAACTATGGTCTCTTTCCTAGTTTAAATATGCAATTAAAAGCAGAATACAAGTAAAACACAGTATAAAGAAAATAAACCACAATATACAAAATAGAAGAAGGCAATGAAGCAAAACAAAATGCAAAAAAGCAAAAAACAAACTAAAGTTTCCCTCACAGCAATCTAATGCAGGGTCTAAGTGAGCTTTTCCAGTAAAGTGACATAAAATCCAAACCAGGTTATGCATCCACCAGTGTAAATCATTTTATAGTCAATACAGCCGCTTCTCTATTATTAGCTTCACCAGCATCACTTTATTCATAGCTACTTAATTGATTGATTCGTTTGCTTATATATTGTGGTTGTTGGCTGTATGTTTTTGTCTGAAGAAGTGCATCCATTATAGATGCACGAAAGCGCTTACAATAAACTCAACTTGGTTGATATTCATGGATTTTTGTCAGCGGTTCTTTCCATCTTTTTCGTTACCTTGTTTGTGGTTTTTTTGGTTTATTCATAGTACACCTAAACATATCCAGTATTAACAGCAAGTGAATAAATTATGTATCCTGAATTCTGCAACATTTTTATTTTATTTTTTTTATTTTATTTTTATTTAACATTTGTTGACCGGGAAAGTCTGACTAGGCTACACAGAGCCTATTTTCAGTTGAGGCCTGGGGAGGAATGCTCCAGTCGCATGTCTTTAGAATGTGGGAGGAAACCGGTGTACCCGGTGGAAACCCACACGAATGCAGGGAGAACATGCAAACTTCACACAAAAGGTACCCCAGCCAAGAATCAAACCAGAGAACCTCTTTCTGTGAGGTGACAACATTAACCACAGCACCACCCTGATATACCATCAGTCCAAGCTGTTACTAAATCCTTGCTCAAAGATAACTCCTACCTTTCTCAGTTCTTGTTGGACATTAGATTTATTATAAGAACAGGGCAGGCAAAAACATTGATTGCATAATCACAATGCTAGGCATTAATTCCCAAAACTTAAATCCATATCTTATAGTTCAGTCTAATTCACCAAAGACCTAGCTGTCTGCTTAATCCATATCTTACTAGGAAACCACACAGAGTTTCCTTACTGTCATAAGTACCACTTCCATCTGCAATAAACTTACGGAGGAATGCCTGTAAGAAATTCACAGATTTTGCATTTTACAACTTCAGTGTTGTGTGTGTCCTAAACTTAAATTGATTAGGTCCACTAAGACATAGATTCAATTAAACATTTTCCACAATGAACTTTTCCCACTTATAACACAGGCAGGTAGATACTTACTTTATCAAACCCAACTCCCTGCCAGATGTAATTGTAGCAAACATTCCACATATATATAAAAATCACAATACATGCTATAAAGGACCCTGCCCTATCACAGCAGAATGATCCCATAAAACTAAAAGAATACCACCTACTATTAGACTTGTGAGATCTGTAGGTGAATTTATGGAGGATACACTTCTCACCAAGATGGAAACACAGGACTTGGATACTGCCCTCTTAGACAACAACCCTACAACTGTGATAGCTGATGTTCTCAATATCCTTACCCCAACTCAGAACTAATTATTCCCACTTAGACAAATAAGAGATAGAGGGCAGGGGTGCAGACAGAAATGTATATTTTGTAGTCAAAACCTAATGATATTACCCCAACCACCCACCTATCATTTTAAAAATGTACTCAACCCTCAAAATGCTACCTCCAGACATATAAGAAAGGGATAAGTTATTTTCAAATGTTAACATTCATATCAATAAAAATCTATTTTAGAGGTGTATTCCTTTTACTCAGACATTCTTTCTATCCCTCTGCACTGTAAATATTTGTTTACATGGTTCTAAGCATTCTGTGCGTGTTGAGTGTTGAAGTTTCCAAGAAATGCTCAGAAAAAAATATATACTCATTTGAATACATTGCTAGAAGGCAAAAATGCCCTTTGTTATTTCTCAACATCAAATCAGTATTAAAGCTAAAGGACAAAGCATGGGTACAATAGAAAGTCAGCTCATGGAACAATAATTACTACAGGAGCTGCAGGGAGCTAAAGAGAAAGGCAAGAATAGCAAAAAATGCTAGAACAGTCAGTCATTAGAAACTAACAAAAAATTCATTACGTTACCTTAACTCTTTTAAGCCCCTCAGTATAGTAACTTTAAATTCTTTTGGAAGTCACTCAGTACAAGTTCACCAACAAGAGTTACTTGTCATCCAGCTAGGCATAGCTCAGTGCCACAAACACAACATGAAACTCAAAGATTTGTTTCCACCAGATCCAACTTCCACTTTTACTCTGTCATTTCATTCAACCCATCTTTCTTTATAGCTATTGCAACATTAATCACCAATTTTGTTTCCAAAGAATAACATATAAAGAAGTTTAAAGACTATTTAAAACATCAATACTAATAAATCTAAAATAGCAAATTCGTAATATTATCAGCCCCCCAGGTAACTTGCTTACCCACATATTTGGTATATCTCTTATAACATTAATTATATCATACAGCTTCAAACATGCTCATGAATCTCCATTACCTAAAGTTGAGTCATCTGTCTTTGCTGTATATTTCAGGCTAATAGCAAACATTTGCTCACTAAGAAAAGTCTTGAAAAATATTACGCAAGACCACATAAATAAGTATGGACTGCAGTCAGGCAACCAGCATGAATTTCAGAATGTATTCAGTACATTAACAACCATTGAATGAGTTACAAACCAGATGTATCTACATTTTGAGAAAGGACACAAGATATCTGGCCTATTTTAGATCTGTGAAGAAGTTTTGAAGCTGTAAACCATAATCTTTGTGACATTCCTCCTCTGGGCCAGTGATCAAGGTGCCTCAGTCCTTACCACTGACACTGGTGGTGAACATTCCCTTTGAGAAAAATAGACACACACAGTGTTTTCAGATGCAACTCTCTGCATCAAGTGCAATTTCCCTTAAGAGCACATAGGGAATAAACACTCCATTCCTGGGGCTAGGCTTTCTCTCCAGGCCCCAAGTAAGACTCCCCACTGACCACTATAGAACTGAGTCCTTAGATGGGTGTTCCAAGTCAAGTCCTCTACTACCCTCTCTGTGAAGTCAGTTGTCTCAGTGTCCCTTTTCAAAGTACCAGTCACACACACTGTCTTTGAGATTTGATTTTCACACACATACACACACCCACCTGGGAAAGGCTGGCACAGCTTACCCACACTGCCACCTCCACCCAGACTATAAGGTAGATTTACTGCCATCAGAACATCTGAAACCAGCTACTTTAAGGCTCTTACAGGGTACCCAATTACACTTAGTAAAACTAATACTTATACAAATGGTACTGTTTAACCAAGCAGCAATACGTTCAGGAATGTGGAGCCACAGTGCCACTAAATAAATGCAGGTACTCTCAAAGGTTAAATATTTTCTAAAAGACCAGCCAAACTGTAAGGTTTAGCTATATTTAATAATAAATAATAAAAAAAGAAAATAGTGAATATCTATTTACAGTAAACACCACTGTTTCAATCACAGGAAATATAAAAAACAAAACAGATGGAAAGACTCAGACAGGTACAGAAGAAAACTACATTTAGATAACCTCACTATATTTTTCTAACTGACCGAAGAATTACTGTTCCATAGTTACTTACTAAAGCAAGGCAAGATGAACGCGGATTAGCATCTTGTCAGGTCAAAAAACAGAGTGTACACCTCACATCTCTCACTAGTATTCAAATACAATTTCAGTGCTGGCTACAGAATGAGATCACATCTGATCACTTGCCTCTGTGGTTCTCATACTACCCCCTCATTAGAAACTGAGCCAGGATATGGCACCGATGTGTCACAATACACACATAGAACTTTAGCTAAGGTTTGTTACAACATCTGGAAACTGTAAAACAATTCCAACACTTCCACCCTTCCTGCAGAAACTAACAAGCTATTCTCTGGCAACATTTAAACCTGTGAGATAAAATCTTTATGGCCTAAACCAAGTGATTTAATTTCAGGCTATTTTTCTTAAGGTTAGCTGGGCTGAGATTAGCCCCTACTTTTCCAGTAATCTCTGTTAAAATATATACAATTCGGCAGTTACAAAAATAAAGTCTGACACACACACACACACACACACACACACACATATATATATATATATATATATATATATATATATATATATATATATCGTTTCTGTCAAACAGGATCCACTGTTGATACATTTTTAACACAAGCAACTTTAGAAATACATTTTTAATACAAGCATCTGTACAAATCAGTTTGATATTCAAATGACATATAATTATTTACAAATCTCCAGCTAGCTATGCTGGCATATGCTACACATGTATTGCTCTATTTCTCCTGGCACAGCTAGCACTACCTCACATCATCCCATGTCTCTCCTCTTTGAAGACTCATGCTAGTTTTTAAGTGACCCTGAACAAATGTTGCTTGAGAGAAATGAGTTTGTCTGAGAACATGTTAACCCACACCATGTCTTGAGAACCCATCTGCATTGGCATTGCTGACCCCACTATCGTGCTGCACTGTCATGTCATATGCCTGCAACCCTAGGCTCTACCTTAGTATCTTGGAATTTTGCTGGCTAGCTTGATGTAGCCATGTTAAGGGATTGCAGTCTGTAACCACAGTGAATTTCCTTCCATACAGATAGAGCTATAGTTTTTGCAGTGATCATACTATGGCTTGACATTCTTTTTCTAGAGCTGCATAACATTCCTCCCTGGGTTGGAGTCTATGGCTGAGATGTACAACAGAGTTCTCTTCTCCCTCTGAAGAAGCCTGACAGAGTACAGACCTCACTGCATGGTTTGAAGCATCCACCTGCACAACAATTTTTTTTCTGCAATCTGGACTGGCTAGTACAGGGGGTTCTCCCAAAGTCCCTTTAAGCTTTTGGAATGCCTGTTCACAGACTGGTGTCCACACAACCTTTTCTGGCCTGTTTTTCCTTGTCAGGTCTATGATGGGAGCAGCTATTGCACTATAATTGGGAACAAACTTTATATAGTACCCTGCTGTCCCCAAGAAAGCCCTCACCTGCTTTTTGGTAACAGGAGCAGACCATGCCTGAATAGCTTCCACTTTGGCAGGTTCTGGCCTGATCTTACTACTCCCCAATCTATGTCCCAGCTAGGAGACCCCTGCCATACCCATCTGACACTTACTGGGCTTAATGGTCAACTCTGCCCTTTGCAGTCTGTCCAGGACCTCCCTGATATGCTGAAGATACTCTTGCCAGGAATGGCTATGAATGGCAATATTGTCCAGGCGAGCCAGGGCATAATCTCCTGCTCCTGCTAGGATATGATCTACCAGCCTTTGGAAGATCACTGGGGCATTTTTCATCCCATAGGCCATCTTTGTGAACTTGTATAATCTGAAAGGAGTCACAAAGGCTGATGTCTCTCTAGCTGGGGGAGTCAAGGGCACCTGCCAGTAGCCATTGCTCAGATCAGTACTGGTCAGATACTTAGCCCCGCCCAGCTGCTCTAATGCTTCATCTGTCTAAAGAATGGGGTAAGCATCTGAGTCTGTGTGACTGTTTCATTTTCTGTAGTCCATGCAGAATCTGTTGCTGCCATCCTTCTTTGGTACTAGCACCACTGGGGAGGCCCAGGGACTGCTGAACTCCTGGATTATTCCCAGTTCCATTTCCTGTATCTCCTCCCTCAGAGTCTGTCTGACTCACTCAGGTACCCTGTAAGGAGCCTGCTTAATAGGTCTTTGGGGTCCTGTATCTACATGGTGCTGCACCAGATGGGTGCACCCATGTTTCCCGGTGAACATGCCCTCAGCCTCCTGTAACACTGGTTGGATTTCTTGAACCTGGGTAGGGGATAGTCACTGGGACATTGTTACCCCTTCCACTGAGTTGCCAGTCCGAGCCTTATTGAGGAGATCAAGTCACCAGATCCCCCTCAGACTCTTCCTGCCACCCACTGCAAATACTCAGCACAAGGGCCTCCCTATCATGGCAAGGCTTCATCATGTTAACATGGTAGAATTTGTGCCCCTGCCTCCTGCCTAGCAGTTTTACCATGTAGTTAACATCACTGACCTTCCTTATCACTTTGAAGGGTCCCTCCCAAGATGCCTGTAGTTTCTAGTGTCTGACACGAATGAGCACCATAACCTGCTGTCCCACAGCATACTCTCAGACTTGAGCATTCCTGTCATACCAGACCTTTTTTTGCTGTTAGGTTCTTGGCAGGTTCTCTTGGAACAATCCCATGAGCTCCCTAAGCCTTGTCCTGAGGTTTAGAACATATGTCACAACTGACTACTTGTGGGATTCACACTCACCCTCCCACTCATCACAAATCGAATCCAATGGCTCCCTCACCCTATGCCCATACAGCAACTCAAAGGGTGAAAAAATGTGGATTCCTGGGGAACCTCTCTGTATGCAAACATCAGATGGGGCAAATATTTGTCTCACTCTGTCTAAAGCTGGTCTGCAAATTCCCTCATCATGGTCTTCAGTGTAGAGTTTCACCTCTCCAGAAGACCATTAGTTTGGGGATGGTAGGGGGTAGTCCTTACGTGCTTCACCCAACAGTGCTTCCACAGAGAAGCCAGCAGGTCTAACATGAAATTGGCACCTCTGTCTGTCAGTATTTCTTATGGGAAACATACCCTGCTGAAAGTATCTAACAAAGCATTTGCCACTTTCTCTATCTTGATGGAGGACTGAGCCACCACCTCAGGGTATCTAGTAGCATAATCTTCTACCACTAGGATATATTTCTTCCATATGGAAATTGGGGGTACTCAGAGGCCCTACAATGTCCATAGCTACCCTCTGAAATAGTTCCTCAATCACAGGAAAGTCATCAAAGGACCTTTGACCTTGTCTCTTGCCTTGCCTACCTTTTGGCACTGCTCACAGGTTCTGCAGTCCCCTATTACATCCCTTGCTATCCCAGGCCAATAAAAGTTCTGCATAATACATCTTTTGGTATATTTTATGCCCATATGACCTGCAAAAGTAATGTCATGGGCTATGGCTAAAAGTGCCAGATGGTCGCTTTTGGGCACTACCAACTGCTGTATTACCTCACCCTCTAGGCCTCCCTCAGGGGTCCACTCTCTATACAGTAACCCTTTGTTCCAGTAGACAGACTCCCCTTTTCCTTGAGAATCAGATGCCTCCTTAGCTACCTCCCTCAAGCCTTGCAATGTAAGGTCTGAGAGCTGAGCCTGTTTCAACTCTACCTTTGTGACCCTTCAAAGCTCCCCTTCCACAGGAAGTCTGATATCTTCTGACAGTAGTGTCTCACTGTCAGCCTGGGTACTACCACTCACCTCTGACCTTTCAATTACCCTGTCCAAGGGAACATCAGAACCTATTAGCATTTGTGGCTCACCTTCAGGGTCACTGCTACAGGGTAGCTCCCTCCCTGAAATAGCCATATCACCAGCACCAGCTTCGGGTGTGGAGTCTGTGTTGGTCTCCCCCAGGCTACCAGATCCACATGCCTGTCTCCAAACCTGACTGCATGTAACTGCATCCACACAAGGTACTACATTATAAAATCATACACTATCAAGACATCTGCAGGGATAGCCTCAAACACACCTACTTGCTTGCTTCCTTTTCCACCCTCCCAGTCAAGGTGAACCCTGGCCAAAGCTATTTGGAATGGGGTCCAGCCTAAAGCTCTGACTGGAGTGGACTGCCCAAGCAAGTACTGCTCATCTTTCACTACTGCAGGCTTCACAATGGTTATGTCAGAGGCTGTGTCTCTCTTGGCAGTGGCCTGTTTTCCATCCAATAAGATAGGATACAAACTCTGGTGATAGTTTGTTATCCCTGTTGTCTCCAGACAACTTACCACTGGCATGCTGTTATTCCCACTTGCTGGCTTCCCCACCTTTTGTTCCCACCTTGCTTCAGTGGACATTTGCATACTACATGGCACATCTGGTTACATTTAAAACTTCTAAACCCTGATCCTGGCCATGTACATGAACTAGTGGCTTCCCCTTTTATTGGTGGTCTTGGGGTGATTTAGGCTGCCTACCATGGGTTCCCTTATATCAATGTGCAGCACTGGGTATCCCTCCTTTTGTGCAGTGGTGCCCTGTTTGCCAAGTAGATATCCCCTTTTCTCCCCAGCTCATCTGCAGAGTTACACTTCCTGTCTGCCAACCAGATTCTCATGTCCTCAGGCAAAGTGCTAAGGGCTTGTTCCCTAACCAAAATGTCTGCCAGCCTTTCAAAAGTGGTGACTTGACACCCACTCACCCACCTATGAAGATATTACCTCAGAAATATAATCACATACACTTTTGTCTGCCCTATATCTATGCTCATGAATTTTTTTTCCCCTGTAAGCTTCAGGTGGTAACTTAAAACATTCCAATAAACATTGTTTAATCTTGTCATAATTTAAACAATCAGTATCAAAGAATTTAGAAACAGCAGCTGCAGCTTTACAATGAAGTAAGGGGGTCAGGAACTGTACACAGAGCCCTCAGTCAACATCATACTGTGTACATAATCTTTCAAATATATGAATAACACTATCAAAAGTATCACCTTCTGTAAACTGTGGAAGAAATTTACTGACCTTTGTTGCATCTGGGGTTCGGTTATTCCCTTCCCTTCCCTTCTCCATTACATCCAGGTTCCTGTTGAAGAGTCATCATGTCCCTCTCAGGTTGATCCTGTTTCTCATTTTCTTCAGCCGCCAAACACCACAGTCTCTCTGATGATTCTAATTCCATACATTTTGTCTCCAGTTCAAGACGCTTTAACTCCAGACATGTTTTTAAGTCCTTTGAGGAAAAGAAGAACTGTTCTGTTTCTGAGAGCTACACATCCCCGTCACCAAACTGGTTATATTCCTGGTTGCTGGTTGTGCTGCATTTGCAACTAAGGCTGAAATAATTTCTTCAGAACTGTTCTGTTTCTGAGAGCTACACATCCCCGTCACCATACTGGTTATATTCCTGGTTGCTGGTTGTGCTGCAGTTGCAACTAAGGCTGAAATAATTTCTTCTTTAGTCAGGTTGGCATGTACCAGTCCTTTGGATTTG
Organism: Protopterus annectens; assembly: GCF_019279795.1. Lineage (NCBI taxonomy): Eukaryota > Metazoa > Chordata > Ceratodontiformes > Protopteridae > Protopterus > Protopterus annectens. The sequence continues at coordinate 394,716,007 of NC_056732.1, read as the reverse complement.
TACACCTTGGCCAGCTGGTTCACTGTCACCTTGCCATAATTCTCTGGTAACATCTTTGCCTACCTTTCCTGACTAACTTAAACTAAAAAAAAAATAACTGAATAAAACTGTTATGAACAATGAAACTTGGTGTGTTTACCTTGTGGCTGCTGAGAGTTCACACACCTTTAGTGACAACTGCTTATAGGCTACAGAAGTTCAATTAATATCCACACCGCTGCTCACCAATATGCTACATCCCTCCTCTGGACTAGTGGTCAAGAAGCCTCAGTCCCCACCACTGACACCGGTGGGGAACATTACCTGTGAGAAAAATAGACACACACAGTATTTTCAGATGCAATCCTCTCCATTAAGAACAATTTCCCTTAAGAGCACACAGGGAATGCACACTCAAATATTGGGGTTGGGTTTTCTCTCGAGAATTTTTGAGACCTTAGGGGCAACATCCACCACTGTATTCAAGACTGGGAAAAATGTCAAAGGATGGTTTGAGAACATACAGCCCCCTCTAACAAATTATACAGAGGCATATGTAAATGTGGGGATTGTGGGCAATGCCCTTATATATTACAGCAAGAACAAGTGACTTTACCTAACATTTGCCAATCAATTCTTTATTTGGCAGATGGCAACTGCCAAACTAAAGGTATGATTTACATTTCACTATGTTCCATCTGTCTATGCTTTTATATTGGCAAGACTGAACGACAGTTCTGTAAAAGTATTTATGAACACTGTCATGATATATCCAAACATAACCTTAATAATTCACTGTTTAAACATTCCCTTTCATGTTCTTGCTTCAACAAATTCTTGTTTGGGATTTTGGAAGTTGTTCCTTTTAACAAATTGGGGGTGAGGTCATGGGAAACCAGGGCTGAAAGCAGAGAGTTGATTTGGCAATTTAAATTAAATGCTTCAGTACAACCTGGTTTAAATGAACCTGTTTTAAAGCTTAGGGCTACCTGGTTTAAATGAACCTGTTTTAAAGCTTAGGGCTACAAAACTGTAAAGTGGGTATGATGCACAATGTTATCTGTTTGTATTAAAACTTTTTCTCTTTTTTCCTTTTTAACTCCCAGATATTTCACTTGGACTAGTTTAAGCATAATGCTTTGTATTTTCAAACAGTTTTATGCATTTTTAAACAATTTATACATTTGTAAAGAGCGTTTTTTCATTTGTTGTTTACCCCAGACAAAAAAGATATTTATTCTTAGTTTTTTTAAGCTCCTGCTTACTTGTTTTAGGCACTGGGCTTATCCACAACAATTTTGAATTTGTTACTCATTATCTCATCAACTTACTTACTTACTTACAACGAATAGTCTTGTTTGTTCAATCCACTTCATGTATTTGGTTTAGTGGTTCTGAGGAAGTCCTGAGGGAATGAAAGTATTTGTACTTGAAATAAAGTTAATTTTATTTATTACACTGATGCTTTGTATTCTTCTTTTACTACTGCAGTAGAACTGGAGCTTTACCTAGAAGTTTATGTCAAAGATAATTCGATACTTAAACAGTGTATTACCAGTGTTTATCTTTGGACCTGTTGTGTTCATTGGATTCGCTACTAATTTGTTGGATTCGCTTCATTAGACTACATGACCCTCTTGTGTTGGTTATTAGTTCCTTGGCCGTATGTTTACATGATGTTTACAGTTGGCTTCTCTGAAGAATGACTATATTGCAGCTTGGATCTCAAAATACTGAAAATCGTTTACATTTGAGACTGTGTACACTAAAGTGTGTGTTATCTTAACTTTTCCAGTTGCAAATATTTTTTGTTCTAAAGTTTTAACATATGCTTTAATTACGGCAATGCTAATTTTAGGTTTAGTTCTAGCATTTTCCTTTGTATTCTGTGCAGTAATCACATTTTAGGACTGAATTTACAATACTGGAAGCATAATTTATTAGGTAGGGTATTATGTAAGGCATACTGAATGTTCAAGATCTAAATATTAAGAAATTACCAAATTATTGATACTTATTGAAATTCTTATAGAAATATATCAGACTGGCAGTCCTACAGAACAGTAATGCCCATTCTTAGTACAGAACACTGATGGCTATCAAAGAATGACGACACATCATTGTTAGTGAAAGTGACAATCCTAAACTCTTCATATGTGGGTGGGGTCAGCTGCCTTTTCTGCAGTGGGATTATCTGTGAAGGAAATGAAGAAATAATTTTTTGAAGTTGAATGAAACAAATTACAAAAAGAGGAAGATGGCTTCTTTATTGGATGCTAAACAACATTTTTGAAGTTGAATGAAACAAATTACAAAAAGAGGAAGATGGCTTCTTTATTGGATGCTAAACATTTGGGCACTCACCAGCACCACTGAAAGGAAGGAAGTGGCAAAGTAGACTAATGCTAATTAGCGTTCTCTCCTCTCATCTACTCAGAGGAAAAAGGAAGATACAGCTTTTTCCAGGAAGTGACAACTGAAACACTGAGCTCACAACAATGCCCTGGAATTAGTAGGAAGCCTGATGTAATGAGCCAGACTTTGTGAGGTAGAAGGAATAAAGTCTTGAGTACAACCCAGATGACCCAGGTTCAGAACTTGGCCTGGGATTCCCAGGCTGGGAGCTTGCAGATCCAGGTAGGAGAGAGTAGAAGTGAGCATCTTATTCCAGGTCATGTTTCCAGTGGGGGTGTGGTGGTCCCAGTCGGGCCAGCCAGGCTAACTTGCTCCTATGCATGTGGAATCTGGTATATTAATAATAGTGGCAGGACTGAGGGATGCAAGCTTGGTGTTCCCAAGCCAGTGATGGTAACCCTCTTGAGTGCATGTGTTTATGTGCGTTTGTGTGTGGGGGCCATACACACATAAGAGGAGAGACTGCTGCACTGCACGTGAGCCATCAGATGTGGGATTATGGCAATACACATATGGCCTCATTGCTGGGATGCTGGTGAGGCCATAAGGGCACATACACTTCCATGGCTGCTTGCAAAATGATCACCCTCCCAGCTCATCTCAACTTCACTACAGAGTCTTTATCATGGGAGAACAAATGGGTTAGACTCATGGAAGTGTGATTACTGGGAGGCATAGTGCAAAGAGCATCTAGAAAAAAAAAAAGATTGGCATCAGGAAATAGGACATCATTAACATTTGGACATTTATTTTTTGTCTGGGAGTATGAAAAGAACACAGAATGATGGAATAGGAAAAGGAAACAGCATTTAAATTCATCATTTCTTGGGAAGGTTTTCATTATTTTGGGTATGCACCATTATGTTGAACACCTGGCATTGTCCTGATCTGCAAAAATCAAAGGTAGATTGGGACTTCTCTACTTTTCATTGTGCATATGGTTTGGGATGGGATATTCATGGCTGGTATAGTAGGATGGGATGTGATCAAACCAAAAATAAATTAATTGTAAACTGTACTTGCCACTTTGAATAAAGGACAGTTCCCTTTGCCTTAGTATTAGACATCCGTAAGTGTCTCTAACTAATGAAATGGGAAATGGGGTTTATATCATAACATAGAAGTAGTAAAATGTTGAATGTTATAATATCAAACCCAAAACAGCGAACTGTGAAAATAGCGAAGCTGCAGAGTATCGAATTCTTTCCTAGGGAAAGAATTTGGTGGGCTGTTTCTGCCGCTTTGCTCTTTTCTCCACTGTGGTGCAAAGGTTACAGACTGGGTTAAGGTAAGTGTGCGAATGGACCGGGTTAAGGTGAGTGTGGGAATGGGATAGTTATGGACCTTAGGGTTAGGGAGCGGGTAAGGTGAGTGCGTTATAGTTAGGGGCCTTAGGGTTAGGGAGTGCCATGGGTAAGGTGAGTGTGCAATAGTTACGGAACTTAGGGTTAGGAGTGGGTAAGGTGAGTGTGCGATAGTTAGGGACCTTAGGGTTAGGGAGCAGGTAAGGTGAGTGTGTGATAGTTAGGGACCTTAGGGTTAGGGAGCAGGTAAGGTGAGTGTGCGATAGTTACGGACCTTAGGGTTAGGGTTTGGGTTAAGGTAAGTGGATAGATAGTAGTGTATGTACAGTTTAGTGTAGGGTTATAAGTAGGATTTTAAGTGTATATGTGTGGATTACTTTTTTTTGTGTGCTTGTGTTTTTTCCCTGGGAAAACATTTGCTGTTCTGAGCTTTCGATTATATCACATTTTGACATTCCAAGTTCGAGCTTATGGTGTTTAATATTTTGGGATTTCGATTATGTGATATACACCTGGGAAATGGACATCTCTGCTTCATAAATGAATTTGTATCTGAGCTTGTAAGAACTCAGAAATAATGCTGCATGTGTATGTTTTTTTATTTTATTTTGAACTGTTATCATGTTCAGCTTACTTGAATTAATGTAATATCTTAATGGCCAAAGAGAATGGAAATATGAAAGTAGAAACTTGAAAAGAGTAGAAGTACTAGCTGGAACAACTTATTATTTTTTATACTGAAGAACTAAGAAGCCAGCAAAGCACCACACACCAAAAATCTAGACTTCTTGCTATTAATTGCATCTACACTGTAAAGATGTTTGCAGTGGCTTTACCCTAATACATACCGTGTAGTGCAGTTTCAAAGCAACATGCTTTACCTGGCAAGGTAACAAAAAGTAACATGAACCCTTATATGCATACTTCATCTGCAGGGCTGCTTTCATGTTTAGGATTTGTTTGCTGAATACTATAAACTACCCAGCCCAAGGCTTGCTTTTTGGTACAAGTAGATACAAGGTGAATGGGCTGCATAACTGGATATGTAAGCTCTCTGAGATGGAGGATCACTAGCTTCTGTAGCTCATTGATTTTCCATTGCAATTATTATTGCCTGCTATGGTGTATAAATTAAAAGTAAATTCTTGTAACTCATGTGTTAGCTATGTTTTCAGATGCATGATGTGATATATTTCTTAATAAAAACAGCCTTTTCTCAAGAAAAGCCACATACCTAATCAACATAAAGGACTTGCCTTCACTTTATCATGAAAACTGCGACACAGTACCACAGAATTTTAACTGCAAAACAAAACACTGTCAATCAAATCTAAGTGGAATGGGTAACTAAAAGAAACTGTACATGCCTTAATTTTTAACAACTGCATAATATTCCCGTCTATCTAAAAAGCAAGCCTTATTGTATTCAACCTGCATAAACAATGAGTCCTTTCAGTCAATCATTAGAGTACCCATCACCATTTGTAAACCTCCAAAATAAAAAAACAAACACCCCCCCCCCACTATTATAGTGAGAATATGTTAGAGATTAAAACATTATTTTGTCACCATTTCTGAAGAATAACTTCAGGTCTGATGTGACAAGAAATTAAAATAGTTTATTCTCTCCACATCCATTCATTCACTGATGTTTCCTCCCTTACATAATTGAGAACACTTTGATATAACTCATAACACTGTAGATTATAAGCTGCCCCTCTACAGAGTAAGTGACCCTTTTACTAGGAAAAACAGGTGCCCAAATTATCAGTGTCTGTCCCAACATAACAAATAAGCATTCTCTCTAAACTGCAAGCATAGTTTCTGTATATCAGTAATAGTGAAAATCAAAACCCCCACATGCACTCAATTAAATTGTCCTTTCTGCAGTACAACTCAGGTCCCTTTTTATAGGGATACTACAGGATGCAGATCTGCAGCATTAGTGGTTCTCATAGTATTACTCTTAGGTCTCTGTAATAAGTATCCATCCATCCATCCATCCATCCATCCATCCATCCATCCATCCATCCATCCATCCATCCATCCATCCATCCATCCATCCATCAATTTTCTGGTAAGCTGCTTTATCATTTCCTGGGTCATGAGATTATTAGAACCCATAAAACTCCAAAAAGACTGTTTCAAATCACAATAAGAAAAAAAAAACTTGCATTAACAGGCCTTCACAACAATGATTCTTCAGGATAAGAAAACAGAGAACAGTCTCTGTTTGGTTTATATAACCTTCAAAACCACATGACCTCAAACACAGTTATTCATTGGTCACCTTAATTTCATCTGCCTCAATTTCAAAACAAGTTGAATACTATTAAGCCTGTTCAAATCTGGGGTTGAATCTGCTCTTAGTTTATTAATCCACATTTACTCTACATTATCTGTTTGAACAACTATGCCCCCACCCCACTTATTCTCATACAATCTCTGTATAATTAAACATGCAAAACAGTGAGCTTGAGATGTACTTTTACATGCTAAAATAAGGAATAAAATCAAAATTTCTTATGTCATCCATTTGATCACATATCCTTTCCCATAGCCTTCTATTAGACTTGCCAATATAAAATGCTGAACATTGTCTGCATTTGGCTAAATATACTATATGGTTCAGATTCAATAAAGCCTACAGGGTTTGCTAAAACAGTGTGCGCATCGCAGCAATAGCGCACTGTTTTGTATTCAGTAAGCAGCTCTACACACTGTGAAGAGCCATGTAAACATGGTAAGCATTGTGGCATGCTAATTACAGCATAAGCAGCTGAAGTGTATGCTAATCGATCCAAGATGGAGGAGCTATTCAACAAGCTATAAAGCAATCGTATAGATTAGTGCAAGTTTTGCCTGTAAATTCCAAAACCTACTGGAATACAGGCAGATAAACTATTCTACACAGAAAGAATGTTAGGGGCTGCTGTGGCTCTTATTCATGTGTAAGTGCAACAGGCCCAAGTCTATGCTGCCGCTGCTGCTAAGAGACCTCAGCCAAGAAGGAGAAGGGTGTTTAAACACTGTTTAACTTTTCATACTCTGCATGAAGTGGAAATTGTAGAGTGCTACAGGGTGGATAGAGACACACTACAGGAACTCTGCAACCTCTGTTGTCCTCAACTCATAGCAAGGGCAAACTGAAGGAAACCAATAATGGTGGGGACTAAGGCATGTGTAGCACTTAGAATATTAGCTATAGAAACCTATCAGAGTCCAACAAGGGACATGTTGGGAGTGTCACAGACATCAGCATCCAGGATCCAGAATCAATTCCTGAATGGTATGATACAACATGCCAATGACTACATACATTTACCCCGTACACTTGAAGACAGAGCTACAACTATGCAGGAGTACTACCCTGTAACACACTACCTTGAAGTCCTGGGTGCCATAGATTGTATACACAAGGAAATCAAAGCACCACCCAGGGAGCAGGGAAGGTTGTACATAAACAGAAAGGGCTTCCACTCCATTAACTGCCAGGTTGTATGTAATGTTAAAGGAATCATTCTGAATATGTGTGCTGGCAACCTAGGCAGTTACCATGGCTGACATATCTGGCACAACTCCCAGCTGTATCAGATGTTTTATAGAGGGGATATCCCACAGGGTCATTTACTGGGGGATGCAGGTTATGCACTCAAACCATGGCTGATGACACCTATCAGAAATGCACACACAACAACTGAAGAATGCTGTAATGAGGCACACACTCAAACAAGAAATATCATAGAGCATGTGTTTGGGTTGGTGAATTCATGGTTCCAGTATCTAGATACATCTGGGGAGCCCTGTAGTACAATCCTCATATATGTGCTGAAGTTGTCACTGTCTGTGCCATGGTTTACAATATTGTTCTGAGAAAGACAGATTCAGCAGGAACACTAAAGGGAAGGGCCACACATCCCACCACCAATGGCAAGTTCAATACAGCTACATGCAGGTGAGGAGTCAGAGGGGAATCACTAGCCGCTGTGGGTGTAGGCAGACGTAGGTGTGCACAATATGCTCTTGCACTGGTCAAGAGGTGAGGGATAGCACACATGTTTACTATCTAAGGGGCAAAAACCTTCATCCTATGTACATATATGCAATAACATTGATGCCAAGCAATGCTCACAACCTTTACTTAGCCATGTAATGACTGAGCACTGAGTCAGACTCAAATTTAAATTCTTGCAGCTTCTGGATTTCCAAGGTAAGTGTTGAACCTGAAATAGAAAAATAAAAGAACACAAATGAATGGCATATCCTTGCATACTGTTACCTGCTAATTTAACTAAGTATAACCCTAGTGATTTTTAAACAATGACATCAATATGTAACAGTACTGACTTATGTCAGTATATGTGCTCTCTATCAATTAATAGACCTAATACATCATAACTTCACACATTCATACCTCTCAAATGTACAGAGTTTTACAGATTGTCCAGAGTTTAGCCTCATAGTTTTGTTCTGGCAAATCATTAAAGATTGAATTTAGAAAATAATGACAAACTATTGACAGACATTTCAGTTTCAGACTTTATATCCCTCAGAAAATTCATTGTAATACAAAACCTGTTATTTTATCAAATTTCTATGTTTGTAATACCAAAATATTTCAAAATTCTCCCTATTTTTGGGCCTCTGTCCTACTTTTATTTATGACTTGGTCCAGCTTTGGTGGTCTAGTTCACAGGGATGTACACATTACAAAATCTTGTAAGAAAGCAGAACAGTTTGTAAAAGAGCATCACAAACACATATATACTAAGCAATCAGTCAGCCATGCACCATGGGCATCACACAAAAGAGATATGTATCCCTGAATCCAAAAGAGAGAAAATCAAGGGATAATGCACAATTAGCATCATTTACGCAGGGTGTTGTTTGGAGGGCACAGTGCAAAAGCTGAAACAAAAGGTAGTGAGTGTGTGCGAGTAAGAAAGAGAAATAGGCAGACATTTAGATAAAGTAACAAATGGTCAGTGAGGAAGAATGAGATGTAATCCTCACAATTCACCCATATAACTGCTATATGTGTGTGTGTGTGTGTGTGTGTGTGTGTGTGTGTGTGTGTGTGTGTGTGTGTGTGTGTGTGTGTGTGTGTGTGTCTCTGTATGGGTACTCAAGGTGAAACGTGTGTGTGAGTGTCTGCAAGATCACAGACACAAGGTGAAATGAGTTTGTGGGAATCTGCAAAAACACAGCCAAGCTCTGTGCTAGCTCTTTGTCCTGGTATGTCGGACAGGTGTGAGCCATGCATGGTAGAGGTGTTAGTTCATTGTTGTCATCCCTGACCACAAGAACTATCTCTACCAGGAGTTGCACTGGCACTTCCATGCCCATGGTCAGATGCACTACTGCTATCTGAACATGACTTGATGTCAGGGTGTCTTCCCTAGTATGAGCAAGACCATGACTGCATGACCTACCACATCTAGGTGTGGAAACCTCAACCACTGATGGAAGTAGTGCCATTATAAGAGTATAATCGGACATGACCACATTGGCTAACATCATATGATGTTGCTACCTTACATCCACATGGATTCTGTCCCCCTCCCAGCAGATGTTCCAGCACAGACACTGCCTGTTTCAATGGGTCATTGATGTGATCCATTGAATCAGTGGAGGCAGTCATGCATGTCAGCCTGTGTCACATCTACAATTCTAAGCATCTCCTTGGATGCCCTATTGGAATGTGCCTGTGCCTCCTTGGTGGGTCTAAACATATGTTGAGTGGCATGGAAAGACACACCAGGATCAGGTGGGGGTGGCAGCAACCCTCCTCTTAGCACCACTAACAACCATCCTGCCTGGTACCTTGTCTACTCTTTGGCTACAGCCAGAATCAACAGGCAGTGAAGCCACAGTAACCACATAACCCTGATCAAGTGCCTCAACTTCCATCTGTCCAATACCTGAGGGAGTTACTGGAATAGGTATTTGTAGGCCTACTGACTGTGTCTGATAGAAATACAGGGGATTTCCAAATGTCAACCTCAGTGTCAGATTCAGCTCTGCACCTTTCCCCACTGTGTCTCTGTTTGGCCACTATCATCATCAGAGTCTGCTGATACTCTAACATCAGGTGGTAAGAGTTCTACAGTTCCACTGTTACAATTATCAGTGATAATAAGCAACAAACACAAGAAAGAAATTAACACCTACACCACAATTTAATATATGCTAACAAGCTAACACTGGTTAAGCTAACACTGGTGCCACTATCACCGATGGTACAGCAATACATGCACATTTATGACACCCAACTCACACATACAGATAAATGCATATTTCTTTAAAAGTCTCATCACTATTCAAAAATGTTTGGCTTACCATTTGCTCCACACTTGCTAGGGAGGATGGTCCTGGAAGAAGTTAAGCAAAATGTAAGGACACCATCATCACAATTCCAATAACACAGGGGGACCATTTTTTTCATTTATATGACCCCATAGACATTTCTCCAACCATTACTTAGTTAGTCCTAACTTGTACAACTAGGTCTTACATTTTTCTTGCTGTACCTTCAAGAAGTAAATGTAAGCAATGGGGCACTAAATACTTAAATAAATTGAGCACTACTAAATATCAAAAGTGCTGAACTTATATGATCCTGGGGCTAGAAACAGAATGCTAACTTACCTTGGTGTTCTGCCACTGAATGAGTGATTGTTTTTTTTAGAACTTTCTCTCATGCTATGACCAGAGTCTTGGATCGTCCCACTCCATTCACTCTTGCTATGCTTGGGCTGACTCTGCTCCCTACCCTACCCCAATTCCCACCCACCCTAGTACAACTACATTTATTCTCAGGTATTCACTCCCATTACTCACTTCATCCAATCACCAAGGGCAATGCATTCATTAACTATCACTAGTTAATTAAATAACCCCACCCATTCCCAACACATAGCAAAATATATCAAACACTTCAGATTGCAACTACCTAGTCCAAAACATCACAACAAAACTCTAACCCAACTTATATTACTTGATTCCATCAAATAACAGTGCCCACTATGGCAATAAGCTATATTTAAATACTGCTGTTTTAATAATCCTAGCAATAGCTGTCTATTTCTCCTCTTACTACACCACCCTAAAGAAACTAATCCACTATTAAACTACCTCTATCTCCCACCCACAAAAAGATAAACAAAAAGCATTATCATAATCCTCCTCAACCTTTAACACACCAATTCATCACACCCATACTCTTTACTCCCTCACCACAATACTCCCTAAAACTCACTGAAATATCTTACATATTTAAAATTCTAACAACATTATTTAATATAGCAACCAACCTAACACTCACTGGGGACAGCCATACAAACCCTGGCCCAAAAACTAACCTAAACTGGATACCTCCCCAAAATAGAAACCACTTCCATATATCTCTAAACCTCCCTAGGAAGAAAGCAGATATCTTACTATTAAACATTAATATTAGGGGTATCACACAAAAAGTCCATGAACTGCATGCCAGCCTCTCTGTACACTCAACTGATATTGTACTAATAACCAATAAATGGCTAAAACCCAACATTAGCAATAACAAAATACTTGCTCCTGGCTATAATATACTACAGGTAGACAGAAAAGACAAAAGAAGTGGTGGTGTAGCCATTTTATTTAAAAATCACCTTACTCCAGAAGCTTTAGACCATAACATCCCCAACTTTAACAAAGCTGAAATAATTCTTACCAAACTAATAATTAATTCAAAAAACAGATGACCATCACAGGCACCTATATTACACCCAGAGACAATATCGCCACACTAGAACACATATTGCATTGAACTACAAAAACAATGCCCCAGGAAATAATTATCATGGGTGATTTTAATATAGATTGGTTAACGTGTAACTCCCACAACCCCACAAATCACATCAACCTCCATGACTTCACCCAGATCATCCAAACACCCGCTAGAATAGACAAGTCATCTAATAAACACTCCATTCTTGATTGGATTTTAACAAATAAACCAGCCTACTCCTTTCAGTCTTGCTCCCAAATAGCCTCAGTGAACATCTTCCAACCTTTCTGCTCAGTCATTGAACAAACCCATTAAAACTAACTCTTACCATCTTTAACCCCAAAGACTTCACACCCACCCTCAAACACTGCAATTGGGTACCACTTAAGCAACTTCCCCTAGAAAGTGCAGTTAAATACTTCAATACTATCTTCCTTACCATCTTAAACACACAAGCCCAATCAAGAGAAATAAGGATAAAATCTAACTTTGCCCGATTGGTAAGCAAAGAAACTAGAAGCAAAGAAACTAGGTCACTGCTAAAATCAAGAGACAAAGCCTGGTAACAGTGGTACAAAGCTAAGTCCCAGGTTTCAAAACAAGCTTACTGTCAACTCAGAAATCAGGCAACTAGTGAAACAGGACAAGATAAACTACTAAACTGTCATCCAATCTAAACACCAAAACAACCCAAAAAAGTGTTGGTCAGCCATTAATAACATACTGGCATAATAGTTAAGGTGTTTACCTTACAGAGACAAGGTGCAGGGTTTGATTCTCACATGGAGTAATTGGCTAGTTTTAAAATGTCCCACAAGGACAGTTAGCCTAGAACAAACCTATGAACCCAATACTCCTACCTGGTAAAGTTAGTACACCCCCTCATTCTTCTACTAATAATACAGATAACATAGCTATCAAATTCAATAAATACTTCACTGAGACTATTTTAGCCCTCTCTAAGAAGCAAATCTCCACTACCACTACAGTTACTCCCATACCAGAGAATAACACCACATTTTCCCTGCAACCTGTGTCAACTGACACAATAAAAAAATGCTTAAAAAAACTAAAGCCCACTACACTAACTGCTGATAACTTACAAAGAGATGTTCTTAGAATTTCTGTTGGTACAATTTCATATCCAGTATACATCCTTATTAATAGATCCATTTCTGAACAACAAAGCCTCCCTCTTTTCAAATTATATAACTAAATTCTGGACTGCACTGCCATCTAACATAACAGAGTTTACTGCCTTATCTCACATTAAAAAATTCTAAAAACTCACTTGACTAAAAAATGGCTGTGCTCATGGACTGCTCCTGATTAAAAGTTCTTTTTCTTATGCTAACATTTTATCTTTCAAAAACAAAAACTGCACTCAAAACCTGTAGATAAGGAATGACTCTTTTTAAAGACAATTCTACCTCTTCACTTAAGTCTTGTAAACAACACCCATTAATTCCAAACCTATGAATAGCCTAGCCCTCCCTTGCTTTGACAACACCCACCGATTCCCAATCTATGAACTTCACAGTCCTTCCTTGCTTTGATTCTGAAAAATCTTATTATACTGTTTTGCATACACTTCTCTGTGACAGCAAAAGCATTTCTCTGTGATATAAAATGTGTATGCATATTGTCAATGTAAACTCAAGGTGCTTACACTAAAATGAAATGGTATGTCTTTGGTGGATCTTTTCTCCCTGCCTTGTTTTGGTAATGAATCTTACTATATTGTTTTGTAGACATTTCCCTGTGATATCAAAATGCATTTCTGTGTGATATAATGTAAATGTATATTGTCAATCTGTACTCAGGGTATTTACAACATAGTGAATATGTATATCTTTTGTGGAGCTTTTCTCACCAGGCCTCCACTAAAAAAAGGACTTAAGTCCAGTCGGACTTTTCCGGTAAGCAAATGTAAAAAAAATAAATAAGTAAGTAAGTAAGTAAGTAAATAAATAAATAAATAAATAAAAATATCCATTATCAATACTTTTATCTGAAACTTGGCTGGCATGTCCACCCAAAGCCCATGTGTAACAAACCAGAATTCATTGTTAACTGTATCAATTTATCAATAGCTCTCCCCCAAAAATAATTAAAACAACCAAACTATTACTTTCAATATTTTACTATACAAGAAAATGTTAAAAACTGACATATGTAAGCTAACTTGGAAGCTCATCCTGGGACATACTTGTCCTCCCTGAAACAGCAGCACCAACAGCAATTACATGCTGTTGTGCACTTTCCACTGCGCTCTCTGGACCTCTGACAGTGGACAGGAAATTTCATTTGGTATCAGTGGTGGCTTTGTAGCAGCCCCCTCTCTGTAGTCAGATGTGCACTGGCCACTGCAGCTGCATTCCTCTGGGCTGATAAAATCATATCAGTGGCCCTATGATCATAAGTTCTGCTGCACCCCCCTATGGCATTGATGTTGTTTGCTATCTGGTTCCAAATCTGAATTCTGTCAGACATACCCCCATGTCCATTCTCAAGCAGAAAAGCACCATGTTGCCTAAATACTTGGACAATTGCATCATTTTCAGAGTCACTGAAAAGGGGTTTGTGGGGATTGGGATGCTTGGGTGCCATAATCTTAGGTGACATAAAACAAAAAAGAAAGATACTACACTTAAATATCACATAAATAAAAGTCCTGGTTATATATACATGTATTATTATTTTTTTAAGTATTACCCACTGGAGAAACACAAAACTTCAGGTATTAAAATATAAATGGTTATGTGGTTGTAAGATATCACAGTGAAAGAAAAAACAATATTTGATCCAAAACAATGAATAACAAGAGCAAACATCTTTAAAAAAAGTTTTTGGTTGTGGCAACACACAAATGGAACTTGGCTACCCCACACCCAAAACAACAGGCAAATGACAGTTTGTACCAATGCATCAGTCAATTGTTGTAAGTGCTTTCCAAAAACTTCTCACAAAATATATATCTGAGAAAGTAAAATGCCCTGACAAAAATGTCTATGCCATCAGCAAACTTCTAAGAAATGCATACAAATAAAAGCTGCATTTGCTAATCTATATATATATATATATATATATATATATATATATATATATATATATATATAAATGTTTTCCTAGTAACATGTGAGCAAATCCAGTTTTTATTTATCAAGATCAGAAGCCTTTTGTGCAGATAAATCAAAATCAATGGCAGTCTTCTTCTGTGTTGTCCACATATGCAACTTTCCTCACCTTCATATTCCCTAGCTACACAGTTACCTTTTTATAGTGTAGATTCAGGCCTGTGAGCACAGCAAAGATGCAAATGAGGTGTGAACTTATTAGAATTCTGAATCCCAAACTTCTGGCTCCATGTAGCACGTGCAAACATAGTACAGGTACCACCCTCAGCTAGTTGTTAATGGAGTGCAAATGTGAATGATTACTGGTAGGGAGAAGGAAAACACAACAGCAATTCAGTCACCCAGGTTACACATAAAAAGTGTAGAAGTAATTGTATTAAGTGAGCAGCATACATTTCTCAATTTCTGTTCACTAATAGCCAAACTCCTCTGCCTTTGTTGAAAACTGTATATTATTGTCATTTAATATTTTCATACATTTTAAGACCAATGATACAAAATTCCCTACAGACTACATGTCTGAAATTACAGTTCAGATAAGAGAGGAATGAACACAATACAAAGAGAAGACAGAGATGCATTGTTGCAAACAATACTCATAAATTCCACACAAAAAGAATGAAAAACACCAGATAAATGGTCTGCTGAAAAGTGCTACCAGTCCAGCAAATAACCAAAGAGAAGAACAAGACAATGGCTCCAAATCCAGCTTAGCAATAAAAGTGTTTTATTCCAAAGATACACATTAGCGCTTTCACAGATAAACCAACTGCTTCTTCAGACTTTAACACATACAATACAAACCCCCTTCTTTAAATACAAATGCCCCTCTTCATTTCATAATTAACAATTGTCATTTTAAGAGACTCTATCAGAAGGAATAAATGATCAAACTTTCCTTTCAAGAAAATAGCATACTTAAAAATAAATATATACATATCTATTAATGGCATCCAAGATTAAATAAACCATGTATACATATCCAAAAACCTTCATCCGGTGCACAGGTCTAAAACTGATGTCCATGTATCAAATTTAAAAATTATAAAAAATAAATAATAAAAATTAATGTGATGTCATCCTATCTATATAGGGGTCTAGCCTTCAAAATGGGTCCATGCTAAATCATTGAATGCTTAAAAAAGCAAACAATGGTTTATCGACCCCATGCAAGCAAAAGCTCACAAGCTCGAATGCTTAGAACAGCGATTTAAATCACTGTTCCACAAAAAAAAAAAAAAAAAAAAAAAAAAACAATTTGAAAACTTTGCATAAAGTGGGGGCTTCACCCGCCACACCCCCTACTTAAATATAACAACTTCGGGATTGCATGGAAAGAATTTGCTTATTTGCCGTTTCGCTATTTTGCCTTTTTGTGCTTTCAAGTTCAATCAAGACGCATTTGAAAGAATGCGTCTTCAATCATTTAATAGGAACCCTTCAAAACTGGTTTAATGGGGACTTTGTTGTTTCAGCCTCTGCCACTATCCGCTTTCATTCTTGTTATCCATCTAGTTTTGTTAACTCTGTTCTGTTCCTAATGTCACCCATTCTTTCATTAATTCTTGTTCTATCGATAACTAAAAACTTAAAGTGATGTATAATACTCATAAATGGTTGTTTGATCAGTCATTGCACTAAATATGTAATTAACACGTAAAATTATGCTCAACAAGGTTTTAAGGTTGAAAGTAACTTTGCTACAAATATGCAACGTAAATAAGGAATAAGATAAAGCTTGCTTAAATGCAGAAACAGAGTTTAGTAATATGTGATTAGCATTCATACCAAATGACTGTGGCTTAAAAAATAAGGAACTTGCTTATGAGTGTATTACACACACATCAAGAAAGCTGACTTCTCACAGACTTGGCAAGAATGTAAAAAAAAAAAAAACAGGATATATCAGAAAAAAACAATCTACTTTGTTTAAGGAATGGACAACTGGACATGTGTTTATCCACAAGGCATTTCCTTGGAAAATATGCTTTTCTAAGAAAGTTTAAAAATATACTTTTCTAAGAAAGTTTATCCACAAGGTGTTTCCTTAAAAATATGCTTTTCTCCACTTATCAGCATTTGCACCAGAACAGATGTGTCAGCATTTGCATCATCAAGGCAGTATCTTTCCAAATCGAAGAGGGAGTGCTTAACTAAAAATATATATAGATAAAGTCTGTATTAAATCCAGTTATGTTAGGGGTATTGGTAGGGACACATTTGTCCCAAGGTAAATGTTATATCTCTCACATCATCTGTACTATATGAGAAGTAAAGTAGAACAGTTTCTGAAGCTGTAACAGAAGTATGTGTGGTTTATTATAAGAGTTATTGGTTACTGCTCTTAAAGACAGGTACTGCAAAGTATATTCTCTCATCAGTGTATACTCTGCAAGTTTCTGTATGCAACAGACTGTGAATGCAACTATAACCAGACTTTGATTTCAGCAGAATCCAGCCAGCAAGACTTAGTGTCTTAAGAAGAATTCAAATCCATCACAGTAAGCATCAGAGTAACAGCACAGTGCTTTAGCACCTTAAAATTAAGTTTTCAATGGCGAGCATACCTGCATTTGAACACAGAGGGAAGGTAAAGCCCTGCAGAGGGTTACTTCAGTCAAATTGCAGTAACTAACAGTTGTACATATGTGTAAATCCTAAACAGAGGTACTCCAGTTTATGCAGCTTGCAGCAGTAAAGTTTTTTCAGACATCTAAATCCAGTGAGACTGTAGTTCAGGAAAGTTCAGTGCCATAAATTCTCCAAGAAAAGGTGGATATCTACTTTAACAGCAGTTTGCTGCCTGTTGTGTTTCACCAGCTTCTCAAGTGACTTTGAAAAACTTCCAACCATCAGCAACAACAGCCTGATCACCTGTTTTCTTCCTAACTGGTAAGACTTTTCCTGTGTCACATTTTTAGTATGGATGCTATTAGACAGTTTGCATATTATTAGACAATTTGGATGTTATTAGACAGTAGGAATATTATTAGACATAATTTGTGTAGGAGTAAACCAAGCTTTAGTAAATTGCAATGTTGGTATATTAGTAAATGTAAAACCTTAGTAGGGCAGGTTGATAGTAAGGCATTATGTAAATGTATTACAATATTTGACTGGTATCTCAAAGAAAACCATGTGGGGGTATGACAAATGTTTATTGTGTGATTCAACAAAAACTACATTTTGTGTATTATGCCATAAAAAAAGTATTGCATGATATTGCTAAAAAATTAGACTGTGAAGACAGAGCTGTTCATGATACAGAATTAACTAAGGCTAAAGAGTTTCCATTATATTCAGATGTTGAACAGTTATGTCCTGTCACCATATGTGAGTCAAATCAGTTACTGACAGGACCTCTAGTACATTTTGTTACAAAAGAATGTAATAAACTTCTAAGAGACAGATGCAATGAGTTCAGGAAGTTTAGACAAGTTATACAAACATTTTTCCAAAAGTGCATAGGAGTTTCAGATTCAGCAGAACAGGTTCCTGAGACATATCAGGCAGACCATGAGGAAACTCTTCAACAGCAGTTACATGATAAAGGAAATAAATTAGCTGAGCTTAAGAGAACATTGGGAAAGAGCTGGAAACTACAGCTAATCTGTACAAAAGAGATATATTTTACAATATGTTTGTGTTTTGAAAATGGCTAAGCATACATGCAGGATCTGATGTATGGACAAATTATTCTCAAATGTTTAAGACTTCTATTCAGTTAAAGCAAGACATTTATCAGTACTACAGTAAAGTAGAGCATAATGACTGCCATTCATAACATAGTCAAAAGGTATACAAAACAGTTCTAGTGCATACAATTAAATAAAAATATTTAATGAGTAAAGATTTAAAGTCACAAGACTGACATACATGTATTTTCTTTTCATCTAAAATACATCTGTTACAATGCACAAGAATAACAGGAAGACAACAGCAAATATAAACAATGTAAATATAAACATATGTTAGTTAAGCTAATATCTATTTGTTTTTTATAATTGTATAGTAACACCACAGCAAACAGTTAAAGTTCTGAATTTTAAAAAGAAATAAAATACCGGATGGTATTAGTCAAGCAGTCTTTGTAAAATGAATGGCAGGGCAGTTAAATAAAAGGATAAACTATGGTCTACAGTGTGTGAAATGTGAGCTCAGACCTTCCTAGACTGGATGAATAGTTACAGGAAATGTTGAGCAGATAAGATAAGAAACAAGACTGATTCCTAGAGGGATGCGCATTCTGTGCATGCCAACGTATGGTGACTCACATCCCTTGTTATTGAAAATATGGCAGGAACTAAACATTGCATTTAGTAAACAGTATATTAATCTCCTTATCAACTACTTTACACCCATGGAGCGAGAGCTTACTGTTAAGGTAGAGGAACAACATAAGCACTTGAGCGATAATTTTAAAGGGGAAACATATGTAAAGAAAGTTGACGCCATGTATCTACAAGTCATGGCTTTCAGTGACAGACTCCAACAAACTAAGCACAAGAAGTTAGTCAGAGACTACCATGACTTTGTAACAGGCCAGATCTTTATCTGGCCGAAGTTCAATGCTATCAACACCGATAATCAGAACTTTTCTACTGTTCCTCAGTCATCGAACACAAATACTTCCCATTCTTCATAAGTTCTGAATGGCAGTGCCGTTTTAAGTACTGTTTCCTCTGATAACGCTATTGTACCTTCAGAGATTACGCAAGCAGAGCGCCAACTCACAACTGAACTTTCCTTTCTGGCAAACACACCACCACCTAATCAAGAAGGACTGAGAAATTCAAAGCAACAGAAGGGTGCGAGACCCAAAGACAGTTCCTCTGCTACTAATTCAGGTTTTTTACCCTTTCCTGTAAAGTTTCGGGCACAGAACAGGACTCGGTCGAATAGCAGAGAAAGAAGAAAGAGAAAGTACTCCGAAGAGAATGCAGAGGTAAGGAGAAAGCAAAGGAGCTAACAGACTTACTGTTTAATTTATCCAGTAGATTACTGAATGAATATGAAATTAGCCTTCTTAATAGAGGCTTATTGTTTGTTCTGTCACAGTCGAGCAGCTTATCTGAATTACTTATAGATCTACGAATATTCTCCAGAAATGTGTCGTTGAAATTGTTATTTAAAGATAAACCAGTGACTACTCAACGGACTATGGACTATTTTAAGAAACCAAGTGTCTATATACCTGATATTCCAGCTATTGTTAATTGTTTTGTACAAGTTTGTGAACATGAATTCTATGAGTATTTTTCCAGTGCTACAGATTCTAAAACAAAATGTCATTTATATCATAACTTGAGCTACAATGAGAAAATAGCACTAAAGAATTTTAAGAAAGACGTAGATTTGGTTGTCAAGCCTGCTGATAAGGGTGGTGGCCTCGTTCTGATGGATACCCCTTTTTACAATGAATTAATGCATAACTTGTTAGGTGATACTGAGAAGTATATAACTATTAATGATTTAGATTTAGATAGATTAATTTTTCAGGTACATGACACTTTGTATGAATTGTTGATGTGTAGACAGTTGTCCAAGGAGCTATATGACTATTGCCTTATTGAATGCCCACTAGTCCCGTTGATAAAGGGACTTCCAAAAATGCATAAACAACTAACTCCTCCACCACTACGTCCTATAGTTGCAGAAAATAAATGGTTGACTGAAAATGTATCTATTTATTTAGAATCTAAACTAGGACCCCTAATGAAAACTATTTCAACCATACTGAGAGATACCCAGCAATTATTAAATGACTTAACCTGTATTGACCCAGATATAGTATTGACATCATGTTTGCTTTTAGTAGCAATGGATGTCAAGAACCTATTCACGGTCATACCGAATGAACAAGGCATAGAGGCCATTAGGGAAGTAATGTGTAGGAGTACCATCATTGACAAGGACACTCAGTCCCTCATATGTACTTTTTTAGATTTAGTACTCAATAACAATGTTTTTTCTTTCAATCAGAAATTATACAAACAAGTGTGGGGGGTTGCTATGGGCACCCCCTGCGCTAACTCATATGCAAACTTAGTTATGCACAATTGGGAATATCACTATGTTTTCAACAGTAAATATCAAGAGAATATAGTGCTGTACAGGTGCTTTGTAGATGATATTCTTGTGCTTTGGAGAGGTGATAGTGATTCCTTAGAGGAATTTCAAACATACCTAGAGTCTACTACTGATTACCTGAGATTCACTTTGGAATATTCTAATGAAATAATAAATTTTTTGGATGTGACCATTTCTATTAATTTAGACTCTACTATAACTACCAAGATATACAGAAAGGAATGCTGGAAGAATGCCATCCTCCAATACAGTAGTATGCACCCTAGACATATATTCGCAAATATAGTCAAAAGTCAATATTTGAGAGTTTGTAGACTCTGTAGTAATGAAGCTCAAAGGAACCAAGAAGTTTTAAATCTGAGGGACCTATTCTTGATGAGAGGATATCCTATCAATTTAGTAGATGGAATTATTAAGGATACCCTACCATCTATTGAAGGTGGACATACTCAAAGTAGCTATACTTTTAGAAATAAATCATATAAAAGAAATGAAATGGACAATGTAGAACACAACCCATTGCAATACTTACCTGGATGTTTTGAATTCAGGACACATGTTCCTTTTGTTACTAGATATACCAATGACAATCATAATATTATTCAGATCATAAAAAGAAACTGGAATATTCTATCAGTTAATCATGATATAAAGAGAATCGTAGGTAGTACCCCTAGTTTCTGCTACAAAAATAGCAAAAATCTAAAGAGACTCTTGTGCAATGACAGGCATATCAAGGGAAATACATCTAGTAGAACATTCCATCCAGGGACTCTACCTTGCAATAATTGCAATATGTGTAAATATATCACTACAGATACACACTTTTATATACCAGGACTCAACCAGGATTACTACTTTAATATACAAGCCAACTGTAATACTTTTAATGTTATATACCTGGCTACATGTGATAAATGCCAGGCATATTACGTAGGTCTAACTACGAGGGAATTAAAGAAACATATTTACAATCATATTTATGAAATTAGGAAAGCGGTTTTGACCAATGCCTTAGCAAAACATGTAAAAGATTACCCAGATCACAGGTTTTATTTTCGTGTAATACAAGTTGTTAGAAGGTTGAAAATAGGAGGGGATACCATGGTACATCTAGAGAATATAGAACTTGAATGGATCCTGAGACTAAGAGCGCATATATTTCCAGGGTTAAACAGTACAGTTAGTTTAAAATCTGTTCTAGCTTCCAGATAGTTTTATTACCATCTGATTATTGAAGATGCCATATTTGCTCTCCTTTACATCCCCCTTCCTCCTCCCCTCTTCCCGTCCCCCCGCCCCCCTCCCCCCTTCCTTCCTTTTCCTTCTTTTGATGTGAACTGACGTAATTATTAGTTTGATTGTTTTTCTAAATGATTAAATTTTTTTCTTCATATGTATGATGAATTTAATAATGACTATACTAATATCAAATCTAAGTTATTAGTTTGTGTCTATTTTTATGACCATTAAGATATTATTTTCCATGTATCATATGTTTTTAACTTTAGTGATTTAAAGTGTTATAGTTTACATATATATATATATATTTTGATCATTTGATCATCACAATATAACATGACATTTATGGTTAGTGTATATATGTTCACATTTTTTATATATACATTTATATTTATATGTTTACACATATTTATGCATATTTTTTGACTTAATATACACTTGTAGTTGATATTTATGCATTTTTTATTTTTATATATTAATACTTCATGAATTTTTACATGTTTATTTACAAATTGATACTATTATTTTTAATAATTAGTGAATTACTGTATAGTTAGACACAAGTTGTTGCTAACTAGATATGTTTTTAGTTGATTATATATTATATTTTACATAGCTAAAACCATCTAGTTTATCGTATTATGTGTCAGGCATTGTTTAGCTTGGCTCCTTGTAGTGCTTTGTCATTTCAAGCAAAAATGCACTCATCAATATTGTTAATACTGATACAAATCTATATTTGTTCTTTAGAAGTGAGCCACAGTATTATTTTATTTTATTTTACAGATGCTCTAAACATGCAGCTTTAAATGGAAGTTTTTAAGTAAGATTCAAATGTAATGATCTGATGTTAAATTTATTATTGCTTGATTATTTAATTGAATGAAAGAAAAAGTGGGAAATTAAGGAATGGTTCTCTGCTATATAAGCATTTGGTTTTTTATTAGTTATTGTAACCTGAAGAAGTATGCAAAAGCGCTTGTTATTTTTAATAAAATTATCAAATTTACATTTCTACAACGTGGTGATCTTTGCTTGGTGTTCCTGGGACTTTATTGTGTGATTCAACAAAAACTACATTTTATGTATTATGCCATAAAAAAGTATTGCATGATATTGCTAAAAAATTAGACTGTGAAGACAGATCTGTTCATGATATAGAATTAACTAAGGCTAAAGAGTTTCCATTATATTCAGATGTTGAACAGTTATGTCCTGTCACCATATGCGAGTCAAATCAGTTACTGACAGGACCTCTAGTACATTTTGTTACAAAAGAATGTAATAAACTTCTAAGAGACAGATGCAATGAGTTCAGGAAGTTTAGACAAGTTACACAAACATTTTTCCAAAAGTGCATAGGAGTTTCAGATTCAGCAGAACAGGTTCCTGAGACATATCAGGCAGACCATGAGGAAACTCTTCAACAGCAGTTACCTGATAAAGGAAATAAATTAGCTGAGCTTAAGAGAACATTGGGAAAGAGCTGGAAACTACAGCTAATCTGTACAAAAGAGATATATTTTACAATATGTTTGTGTTTTGAAAATGGCTAAGCATACATGCAGGATCTGATGTATGGACAAATTATTCTCAAATGTTTAAGACTTCCATTCAGTTAAAGCAAGACATTTATCAGTACTACAGTAAAGTAGAGCATAATGACTGCCATTCATAACATAGTCAAAAGGTATACAAAACAGTTCTAGTGCATACAATTAAATAAAAATATTTAATGAGTAAAGATTTAAAGTCACAAGACTGACATACATGTATTTTCTTTTCATCTAAAATACATCTGTTACAATGCACAAGAATAACAGGAAGACAACAGCAAATATAAACAATGTAAATATAAACATATGTTAGTTAAGCTAATATCTATTTGTTTTTTATAATTGTATAGTAACACCACAGCAAACAGTTAAAGTTCTGAATTTTAAAAAGAAATAAAATACCTGATGGTATTAGTCAAGCAGTCTTTGTAAAATGAATGGCAGGGCAGTTAAATAAAAGGATTAACTATGGTCTACAGTGTGTGAAATGTGAGCTCAGCCCTTCCTACACTGGATGAATAGTTACAGGAAATGTTGAGCAGATAAGATAAGAAACAAGACTGATTCCTAGAGGGATGCGCATTCTGTGCATGCCAACGTATGGTGACTCACATCCCTTGTTATTGAAACAATGGCAGGAACTAAACATTGCATTTAGTAAACAGTATATTAATCTCCTTATCAACTACTTTACACCCATAGAGCGAGAGCTTACTGTTAAGGTAGAGGAACAACATAAGCACTTGAGCAATAATTTTAAAGGGGAAACATATGTAAAGAAAGTTGACGCCATGTATCTACAAGTCATGGCTTTCAGTGACAGACTCCAACAAACTAAGCACAAGAAGTTAGTCAGAGACTACCATGACTTTGTAATGGGCCAGATCTTTATCTGGCCGAAGTTCAATGCTATCAACACCGATAATCAGCACTTTTCTACTGTTCCTCAGTCATCGAACACAAATACGTCCCATTCTTCATAAGTTCTGAATGGCAGTGCCGTTTTAAGTACTGTTTCCTCTAATAACGCTATTGTACTGACAGAGATTACACAAGCAGAGTGCCAACTCACAACTGAACTTTCCTTTCTGGCAAACACACCACCACCTAATCAAGAAGGACTGAGAAATTCAACGCAACAGAAGGGTGCGAGACCCAAAGACAGTTCCTCTGCTACTAATTCAGGTTTTTTACCCTTTCCTGTAAAGTTTCGGGCACAGAACAGGACTCGGTCGAACAGCAGAGAAAGAAGAAAGAGAAAGTACTCCGAAGAGAATGCGGAGGTAAGGAGAAAGCAAAGGAACTAACAGACTTACTGTTTAATTTATCCAGTAGATTACTGAATGAATATGAAATTAGCCTTCTTAATAGAGGCTTATCGTTTGTTCTGTCACAGTCGAGCAGCTTATCTGAATTACTTATAGATCTACGAATATTCTCCAGAAATGTGTCGTTGAAATTGTTATTTAAAGATAAACCAGTGACTACTCAACGGGCTATGGACTATTTTAAGAAACCAAGTGTCTATATACCTGATATTCCAGCTATTGTTAATTGTTTTGTACAAGTTTGTGAACATGAATTCTATGAGTATTTTTCCAGTGCTACGGATTCTAAAACAAAATGTCATTTATATCATAACTTGAGCTACAATGAGAAAATAGCACTAAAGAATTTTAAGAAAGACGTAGATTTGGTTGTCAAGCCTGCTGATAAGGGTGGTGGCCTCGTTCTGATGGATACCCCTTTTTACAATGAATTAATGCATAACTTGTTAGGTGATACTGAGAAGTATATAACTATTAATGATTTAGATTTAGATAGATTAATTTTTCAGGTACATGACACTTTGTATGAATTGTTGATGTGTAGACAGTTGTCCAAGGAGCTATATGACTATTGCCTTATTGAATGTCCACTAGTCCCGTTGATAAAGGGACTTCCAAAAATGCATAAACAACTAACTCCTCCACCACTACATCCTATAGTTGCAGAAAATAAATGGTTGACTGAAAATGTATCTATTTATTTAGAATCTAAACTAGGACCCCTAGTGAAAACTATTTCAACCATACTGAGAGATACCCAGCAATTATTAAATGACTTAACCTGTATTGACCCAGATATAGTATTGACATCATGTTTGCTTTTAGTAGCAATGGATGTCAAGAACCTATTCACGGTCATACCGAATGAACAAGGCATAGAGGCCATTAGGGAAGTAATGTGTAGGAGTACCATCATTGACAAGGACACTCAGTCCCTCATAGGTACTTTTTTAGATTTAGTACTCAATAACAATGTTTTTTCTTTCAATCAGAAATTATACAAACAAGTGTGGGGGGTTGCTATGGGCACCCCCTGCGCTAACTCATATGCAAACTTAGTTATGCACAATTGGGAATATCACTATGTTTTCAACAGTAAATATCAAGAGAATATAGTGCTGTACAGGCGCTTTGTAGATGATATTCTTGTGCTTTGGAGAGGTGATAGTGATTCCTTAGAGGAATTTCAAACATACCTAGAGTCTACTACTGATTACCTGAGATTCACTTTGGAATATTCTAATGAAATAATAAATTTTTTGGATGTGACCATTTCTATTAATTTAGACTCTACTATAACTACCAAGATATACAGAAAGGAATGCTAGAAGAATGCCATCCTCCAATACAGTAGTATGCACCCTAGACATATATTCGCAAATATAGTCAAAAGTCAATATTTGAGAGTTTTTAGACTCTGTAGTAATGAAGCTCAAAGGAACCAAGAAGTTTTAAATCTGAGGGACCTATTCTTGATGAGAGGATATCCTATCAATTTAGTAGATGGAATTATTAAGGATACCCTACCATCTATTGAAGGTGGACATACTCAAAGTAGCTATACTTTTAGAAATAAATCATATACAAGAAATGAAATGGACAATGTAGAACACAACCCATTGCAATACTTACCTGGATGTTTTGAATTCAGGACACATGTTCCTTTTGTTACTAGATATACCAATGACAATCATAATATTATTCAGATCATAAAAAGAAACTGGGATATTCTATCAGTTAATCATGATATAAAGAGATTCGTAGGTAGTACCCCTAGTTTCTGCTACAAAAATAGCAAAAATCTAAAGAGACTCTTGTGCAATGACAGGCATATCAAGGGAAATACATCTAGTAGAACATTCCATCCAGGGACTCTACCTTGCAATAATTGCAATATGTGTAAATATATCACTACAGATACACACTTTTATATACCAGGACTCAACCAGGATTACTACTTTAATATACAAGCCAACTGTAATATTTTTAATGTTATATACCTTGCTACATGTGATAAATGCCAGGCATATTACGTAGGTCTAACTACGAGGGAATTAAAGAAACATATTTACAATCATATTTATGAAATTAGGAAAGCGGTTTTGACCAATGCCTTAGCAAAACATGTAAAAGATTACCCAGATCACAGGTTTTATTTTCGTGTAATACAAGTTGTTAGAAGGTTGAAAATAGGAGGGGATACCATGGTACATCTAGAGAATATAGAACTTGAATGGATCCTGAGACTAAGAGCACATATATTTCCAGGGTTAAACAGTACAGTTAGTTTAAAATCTGTTCTAGCTTCCAGATA
The DNA here is from genome assembly GCF_019279795.1 of Protopterus annectens. NCBI lineage: Eukaryota > Metazoa > Chordata > Ceratodontiformes > Protopteridae > Protopterus > Protopterus annectens. The sequence continues at coordinate 394,688,871 of NC_056732.1, read as the reverse complement.
GTTTTATTACCATCTGATTATTGAAGATGCCATATTTGCTCTCCTTTACATCCCCCCTTCCTCCTCCCCTCTTCCCGTCCCCCTGCCCCCCTCCCCCCTTCCTTCCTTTTCCTTCTTTTGATATGAACTGACGTAATTATTAGTTTGATTGTTTTTCTAAATGATGACATTTTTTTCTTCATATGTATGATGAATTTAATAATGACTATACTAATATCAAATCTAAGTTATTAGTTTGTGTCTATTTTTATGACCATTAAGATATTATTTTCCATGTATCATATGTTTTTAACTTTAGTGATTTAAAGTGTTATAGTTTACATATATATATATATTTTGATCATTTGATCATCACAATATAACATGACATTTATGGTTAGTGTACATATGTTCACATTTTTTATATATACATTTATGTTTATATGTTTACACATATTTATGCATATTTTTTTGACTTAATATAGACTTGTAGTTGATATTTATGCATTTTTTATTTTTATATATTAATATTTCATGAATTTCTACATGTTTATTTACAAATTGATACTATTATTTTTAATAATTAGTGAATTACTGTATAGTTAGACACAAGTTGTTGCTAACTAGATATGTTTTAATTGATTATATATTATATTTTACATAGCTAAAACCATCTAGTTTATCGTATTATGTGTCAGGCATTGTTTAGCTTGGCTCCTTGTAGTGCTTTGTCATTTCAAGCAAAAATGCACTCATCAATATTGTTAATACTGATACAAATCTATATTCGTTCTTTAGAAGTGAGCCACAGTATTATTTTATTTTATTTTACAGATGCTCTAAACATGCAGCTTTAAATGGAAGTTTTTAAGTAAGATTCAAATGTAATGAGCTGATGTTAAATGTATTATTGCTTGATTATTTAATTGAATGAAAGAAAAAGTGGGAAATTAAGGAATGGTTCTCTGCTATATAAGCATTTGTTTTTTTATTAGTTATTGTAACCTGAAGAAGCATACAGTCCGTATGCGAAAGCGCTTGTTATTTTTAATAAAATTATCAAATTTACATTTCTACAATGTGGTGATCTTTGCTTGGTGTTCCTGGGACTTTATTGTGTGATTCAACAAAAACTACATTTTATGTATTATGCCATAAAAAGTATTGCATGATATTGCTAAAAAATTAGACTGTGAAGACAGATCTGTTCATGATACAGAATTAACTAAGGCTAAAGAGTTTCCATTATATTCAGATGTTGAACAGTTATGTCCTGTCACCATATGCGAGTCAAATCAGTTACTGACAGGACCTCTAGTACATTTTGTTACAAAAGAATGTAATAAACTTCTAAGAGACAGATGCAATGAGTTGAGGAAGTTTAGACAAGTTACACAAACATTTTTCCAAAAGTGCATAGGAGTTTCAGATTCAGCAGAACAGGTTCCTGAGACATATTAGGCAGACCATGAGGAAACTCTTCAACAGCAGTTACATGATAAAGGAAATAAATTAGCTGAGCTTAAGAGAACATTGGGAAAGAGCTGGAAACTACAGCTAATCTGTACAAAAGAGATATATTTTACAATATATTTGTGTTTTGAAAATGGCTAAGCATACATGCAGGATCTGATGTATGGACAAATTATTCTCAAATGTTTAAGACTTCCATTCAGTTAAAGCAAGAAATTTATCAGTACTACAGTAAAGTAGAGCATAATGACTGCCATTCATAACATAGTCAAAAGGTATACAAAACAGTTCTAGTGCATACAATTAAATAAAAATATTTAATGAGTAAAGATTTAAAGTCACAAGACTGACATACATGTATTTTCTTTTCATCTAAAATACATCTGTTACAATGCACAAGAATAACAGGAAGACAACAGCAAATATAAACAATGTAAATATAAACATGTGTTAGTTAAGCTAATATCTATTTGTTTTTTATAATTGTATAGTAACACCACAGCAAACAGTTAAAGTTCTGAATTTTAAAAAGAAATAAAATACCGGATGGTATTAGTCAAGCAGTCTTTGTAAAATGAATGGCAGGGCAGTTAAATAAAAGGATTAACTATGGTCTACAGTGTGTGAAATGTGAGCTCAGACCTTCCTAGACTGGATGAATAGTTACAGGAAATGTTGAGCAGATAAGATAAGAAACAAGACTGAGTGCCAGACAAGTGGCTTGAGTTTTTCTAAAAATCTATCGTTATTAAAACATAATTGTTAAAATGTTCACATGCAACACTATTTGGTAATTGTAATAAAATCTCACAATTGTGCATATATGTCACTGATAAAAGTAAAAAAACCTCAGTTACGTCAAGTATAGCCAGCAGATGGGTTATAGTATACATACAGTTCAAATCAATTATACAGGAAGGTATAAATAACTACTATTAGAAGTAGACAGCAAAGGCAACAGAAAAAATGATCAAATCAAACAAAGGCCTATAGTTTAATAACCTAATAAAGCAAATGTATAACCAAAGTGTTGGGCTGACATACATTATAAAGCAAATAAACAATACTGCAGTACTACAGGGGGAGGGGTACCTTCTCAGTTTTATACTGACTGTGTTAGCAATATGTATTGCAAAAGGGTCTAAAATAAAGCTACAGGAAGAAATATCTCATTCCTTCTTGACAATACTCTTTCAGAGAGGAGGGAAAAACAGGTATTAGTGCATTAGAAATATTGGTAAACAGATTAAATCTGATAGGATAAGATATTTTGCAAGTTGCTAATAGCTATCATTCTAGTTATTAATGTATTGTTTAGCATTAAATTGTATTTACAACCTGTTAAACTGTAAAGCTATACAATAGATGACTTAAAATTGCTTTATTAAAGCTATAGAAGAGAGAGTAAAGATATGTAAAAATTGAGCAGGAATGGTCACTATTTTTAATATGTTTTTGGAAAGACAATGTTGGTATGCAAAAAGCATAGTTGCCTCTGGTGGCAATTCCCCTAGATACTTCTAAAGAGACATACGAATTTTCCAAGATTTTGCTTGATGTTAATGTTACTAAATTTGTAAGATTGGACTAAGTGTACTTTACAGTCTTTGTATGTACAAATACAAAATAATCCAGTACAAATGAAATTAATGTCTAGTAACAAATATGTATGAAAAACCATGTTTAAAACAAATTGAGTCCAGGATAGCTGCTAGATTAAAATACATGAATAGCAAACAGTCTGTGTAAATACATACTGTACAGGATACATTGTAATAAGTTCAAAAGTAATTTGTCAAGTTGCAATATTATCACTGATTTTAAGTTGGAGTCGTATTGGTTACCCCAGTTAAAGGAAAATGAAATATTGTATTCATACAGCTAATAGACTAATATGTACATAACATATACTTTACAAATCTCATTCCTTCCTGCTGAACTCAGGGAGGTCATGGCAGTGGGATGGACTTCTGTACCTCATAGCATAGATTAACCAAGGTCTCTACCACATGGTATAGCTAGAATATACTTTAACACTGCCATGTTGGCATAGTGAAATTCTCTGCTATGAGTCCTGACCATTGTTGATGAGAGCAGAGGCTCTGCTTTAAAATAATAAATACAACTTAAAAAAATTAAAATACCACCAAGACCACCGATCCAAGAAGTAAGCAATTTTAATGAAACATTTAGCGCCTCGGCTTGCACAACCTTCCAAGAGTAAAAACACTACAAAACACTCTTTACTTAAATACAGCATATTGCACAAGACAATTACTCAATTAAGCATACAATTTAAATCACATACTTCCAATTGCATTCCTTGTTGAGCCCCTGAGGCTCCAAAGTACAATACTTTAAAATCAAGAGGGTTTCTTTTTTTAAAAGTTTATTTTTTAAGGACACACATTCACCTATACCAACTTGCAATTTTTCCAGAACACAACTCCTAAGAGGATCAGGATCAGAATTACATGCTGTTATGAAACAGCTCCCAAGGGGACTCTCTAGTTTTTTATTTTTTATGTCCCTAATATGTTCCTGTAACCGAACCCTAAAACTCCTATAAGTTTCCCTATGTAGAACTTATTGCATCCACATCTCAGCAGATACACTAGCCCCTCAGTATTACAACTGTATTCATACCTAGCTGTAAATTTAATACCATTAATATAGGGAAAATAACTCACTACAAAATGACAGATGGAACAGCCATCACATAAAAAAGTGCCCTTATTTGTGCTTAAATTCTGACTAACATTAACATCTGGTAAACAAAATTGGTTATGTGCAAGAATATTAGCCACATTCCTAGCTCTTTTATATGCAGTACTTACAAAGTCAGGTAATACAGAGTTCAAAATGTTATCTCTTAGAAGCACGGGCCACAGACTATGTGCTTTTTTAAACTATTTCCTCAGTTATAACATTATAGGTTGTCACTAAGAAAACTTTCTTCTGGTCCCCATTATTTCCAACTGTGTTGGTGGATTTGTTTCCACATGTACCAACTTTATATTTCCTACTTACACGGGCATAATGAGAGTATCCCTGGGGTTAGAAGAATAACTCATGTCCATGATTTTTTGTTTAGCTTCCCTAGCCAACTGAACATCATAGATTCTTTTATCTCTCTGTCAAAGCTCATATCAAGGCTACAAAGCCTATGAATTTGTAAGAATTCATTATAAGGCAGTACCTTGACCAAATGTTTGGGGTGACAACTACTCCCATATAAAAATACATTTCTATGTTCAAATTTCCTATGGAGACTAGTTGTAAATCCATCTAAGCTAGTATCCAGAAAATTCATTTGTGAGTCAAGCTGTATACCATCAAAGCTTAAGCCCATATTATTAGATTGTAAGTCATCGACAAACCCAAGGGCTTCTGTCTGGCTTCCGTAACATAAAAAATAAGATCATCAATAAATCTAAAATATAAAATAACTTTTGATCGAAACAAATCATGTCTATAAACAAAATCATCTTCAAGTTTAGCCATAACTAAATTAGCATACATGTGGCCGAAAGCCACCCCCCATAGCAGTGCCCTGTAATTGCTGAAAAATGTCTCAAACATAAAAAAAATATATTTTTCAAACAAAACATAACTAATCTACAAAAACATGAGACATGGGAGAGTCTCCCAGGAAATGGAATAAGGCCTGAATCCCTTTCTCATGCTTAATGTTAGTATAAAGACTTTTGACATCCAGGCAGAGCCAAAACATGTTCATATTCCAAACTTTCCCTTTTATTTTGTTCACAAAATCCTGGCTATCCCTAATATAAGAGGCTGTATTCATTACATATTTCTTAAGATGTTCATGGTAGCAGCACACTTATGTTTTTCAAAAAGTACCTCTGTGCAAACACTATAGGTCGACCACTAAGGTTAGTTAGACCTTTGTGTGTCTTAGGTAAACAGTAAAAAATGCCATAGAGTTTTCCACTTCTTTTCCACATCCTTAGAGGTAAAATACCCCAACCTAAGACCTTTGTCTAACAACAGGTGGTACTTCTTAATAGCTTCAAAGTAATCAGAAACATCACATTTTCTATAAATTTCCACATTGTTCAAATGTTTATAACACATCTCTAAATGTGGTGTAAAACGCATGATTGCTATCTGGTTGCCCTTATCAGATGGTTTAACCACCCATCTTCTGTCATTACCAAATTCCAATAGGGCTAGACATTGCTGCTTAGTTAAGTTAAAGCATATATTAGACTTATTCTCTATGCAAGACCAGTACATTTGTTCAACCTCAAAATTAAGTGTAGCAAAATATCCTAGCAAAGTGCTGTTTAGAAAAGGTGGAATAAAAGAGCTTTTAACAGATAGCATCAGTGTTCAGTTGGCAATAAGCATTAAAGTCATTCTCATAGGTTCATAGGTTCATAGGTTCATACTAGGCTATCTGCCCTAGGGCATTTATAAGCCTAGCCAGAATGTGTTTGGCTTTCGCCACCCATTTTAAATTTATTTTGCTATGCCCTTTTTCGAGGTTAGTATACTGTGACTCTGTCTAACAGTGACACAGAAGTGATACCCGGGGTAAACCTACGATCTCCCATCCACTCATCAAGATTCCTCTTGAAGAGAGTCAATGAAGGACTCTGCCTAACCTGGACTGGGATTTTATTCCAGAGTGAAGGGAGCCTCTGGGTTATGAATCTGTCCCTCCAGCATGTCCTATGTATTTCAGTGCTGAGGTTCAAGTCTCTCGAGCACGTAGCTCAATGGGATTTGGATTTTCTGAGGTGCAGCATGTCCATTAATTCCGGGTTGGACATGGCTTTATACGTCAGGCACAGATCGCCTCTGAACAGGTGGTATGCCACTGAGTAGAGCTGGAGTTTCTTTAACCGGGCAGCATATGGCATCTGTCTGAGCCCTTTGAACCTCTTGGTGAGGTACTTTTGGGGTCTTTCCAGTTGCTGCAGGTGTCTGGTAAGGTACATCCCAAAAGGGGCATTGTACTCAATTATGGGCCTGATGAGGGATGAGTAAAGAGGCACGATGACCTCCCCTGATCTAGATGTGAATCCCTTCATGATTAGGTGGGCTATATAAAATGCTTTTCTAGCCACTTTGGCCACGTGGTTGTCAAATGAGAGATTGCTATCAACTTGGGTCCCCAGGTCCCTAATTACTTCTTCTGTACTTAATGGATTACTACCTATGTGGTAATTTGTGGGCACTTTGTTTTTGCCAAAGGGGATGACTATACACTTTTTGGCATTTAGCTTGAGGCCATGGCTCTGGCACCAGTTGTCTGTTTCTATGAGGCCCTTTTGGAGGACGCTTGTGTTGGCTGGAGAGTTGATTATGGCATCCAGTTTGCAGTCATCTGCGAACGTGGTCAGCCACAGTCCTTCCGTGTTGGCCTGTACCTCCGAGAAATATATACCGAACAAGAGAGGTCCCAGGACTGAGCCTTGTGTCCCACAAGGCTCGGTCCCAGGACTGAGCCTTGTGGGACACCACTTGTAACTGGTTTGGAGTCTGACATGGCTCCAGCAATTCTAACCATGTGGGTTCTGTCCTTGAGCCAGTTTGCAATCCATCTAGTGACATAGGGGTTTATATTTAAGCTGGTGAGCTTATCTATAATGCCCGAGTGGGGTATTGTATCGAAGGCTTTTGTGAGGTCCAGGTAGGCTGTGTGGACCACCTTCCCCTCGTCAATGGCCTTGGTGACTGTTTCAAAGAAATCAACCAGGTTTAAGAGGCAGGATCTGCCCTTAACAAAGCCAAGCTGGGTAGGATCCAGTGTCTGTAGGTCCCCAATATCTTTATTTATGAGGTCCATGATGATCCTTTCCATAGCTTTGCAGACCAAGCTAGTCAGGCTTATGGGGTGATAGTTTCCAGGATCCGTTGAGGCACCACCTTTATGGAGAGGGACCACTGTTGCTGTACGCCACTCTTTGGGCACATATCCTGTAGTAAGGCTGAGATTGAACAGTAATTTTATGTTTGGGTTTAGCTCTTCTTGGAGTTCATGTAGGACGCAGCCCGGGACACTGTTTGGTCACATTGATGCTGTGTTTTTTGCTTTGGAGAGGGCGGCTCTTACCTGAGCATCTGAGATGTCAGGGGGGCAGCACTCTGCTGGGATAGATATTTGCCATTTTGGTGGTGAGGTGGGGGAGAAGTTTGCGCTGAACCTGTCAGCTAGGATGTTGGCAATGTCTGTGGGTTCAGTGTATTTTTTGTCATTTTGGACTAATTCTGAGCATATCTGGGAATTACCACCTAGGTTCCTAACATAAATAAAGAAAGCCTTGTGATTATCCTTAGTGTCCTGTGCAATTTTTCTCTCGAAGCTGGCCTTAGACAATTTTATGAGTGCCCATAGTTTTTTGCTAATACTGATCAGTGATGCCTTCCCTTTTTGGGATTTTGCTCTATCATTTAGTAGCTTCCTCCTTCTATTGTATAGTTTGTTTATGGCTGGTGTCCACCAGTCAGGACGTCTGCCTTTGGAGGATTGGGTCTTGGTTTTATTTGGGATCGCATGATCCATGCATTCCTGAAGGTGTTCATAGAATGCATTTATAAAGGATTCTGTGGTCTGTGCCATATTTTCCACAGGCCCGGGGGCTTTGAAGGATTCCACCTTGGTTTTGAGGAGTGTGAAATTTGCTTTAGAGAAGTTTTTCACTGTGGTTTTCTGGGCAGGGGGTGGGGTCGGGATATGAATATCCAGTGAGATTAGTTTATGGTCTGATCTTACCAGTGAGGGATACACTTCTGGTCTGGAGCATAGAGTCCCCATGTTGGTGATGATCAGGTCCAGTATGTTTTCCCCTCTTGTGGGAGTGGTAACAAGTTGTTCCATAGCATTTGAGTTTATAAATTCTAGGAACTTTTGGGCTAGGGTGTTGGAGCTAGAGTAATGCTCCCAGTCTATGTTTGGGTAGTTGAAGTCACCCAATATAATGGTGTTTGGAGAGACCTCCATATTTTCCAGTGTTCTCAGAAAGGCCAAGTGGGGTTCCTGGGTTTGGGAGGGTGGTCTGTAGCAGGCTATAAACTGGAAGGCAGTTTTACCCACTGTTAGTTGCACATGGATAGTCTCTGATGCTTCGTGCTTTGCCACCAACCTGGAGGTGTGGGTATCTTTGATGAATATCGATACTCTCCCTCCTTTTGTGGTTCGGTCCTAGTTTTGGGGCCGAAAAGCATGGTATGAGGTATAACCTGGTAGTGCTGGGGTGCTCTTGGGAGCCCTGAACCAGGTTTCTGTTACTGCACAGATATCGATGTTCTCCATGCTAAGGAGAGTTTCGAGTGTGTGCATCTTGAGGTTTAGACTTCTGGCATTGAGTAGCATTACTCTTAGTTTCTTATCCCTTGTGATACCTATGGAGGTGGGTTTGTCTTTTGAGCCTTGCCTAAAAAAGGCACTATGGGGGTAGCAAGAGCCTTTGCCAATATCTGAAAGCCCAGGGGGGACAGGTGCAAGCTGTCCCTAGCGAAGCATCGTGGCTTGTCGAGCATATCATCCCAAGCTGACAGGCATTGGATCCCCTTTGAATGACACCAGTACTTAAGCCAATTGTTGAAATTGATCATCTTGTCTTCATATTGTGGCATCATTCTTGGTGAGGGTAAGATGCTACTCAAGGTCAGGGTCATACCGGCCTGGGTTACATGCTCAGAGAGCTCCTTTATGTCTCTTTTCATGTAGCCCAGGGAGGTACATCTCAGGTCATTCACACCAGCATGGACAATGATTGAGTCATATTTATACTTGCCTTGGAGTGACCTGAGTGCTTGTGTTATGTGGCGGATCCTAGCGCCCGACAGGCTGCTCACTGTGACCCTCTCCTTGTTCAGCCTGGTGAGCGGGACGTCAGTGTGCCTGACGATAGAGTCACCTATTACGAGTGTATCAGGTGTGTTGTTTAGTCTTAAGGGCTGTGACTGTTCGGCACACTGGCTTTGTGAGATATGTGTTGCACGTGTTTTGTTTTGGGGTAGCGGTTGCTTGGGTGTCTGCTTTGGAGGTCTCTGCTGCTTAGGCAGATCTTTATTTAGAGCTTCCGAGTATGTTTTTGTGTGATTATGTGTTTGGTTTGCTGTTGTGGTAGGTCTATGTGAGACTGGAATTGTAGTGAGTGTGGTTTCCTTCTCCTCCTGACTGGTTATGCCAGTACTGAGTTGAGAGAGCTTAGCCTCCAGTTTGGCTATATGGTTGCATCTCTCACATGTGTTGGAATTTGTTGGGAGGAGGAGAGGGTTGTCTGTGTACATGAGGCAGTTGTAACATTGCCTCAAGATTCCCAGATTCACCAGCTGGACATGAGAGGAGATTGACAACTGACCTTTGGACATGCTAGAATAATATTGGGAATTCCTTAATAATTGAAAACAAGGGCCAGTGGGGAGTGAGGGTGTAGTGCTTTTAATTTTTAGTGCTGACTTATATAATTGCTTTAGCACGCAAGTGCCAGGTAACTTAAGTGCAATGTGTTACAGGTAACTTAAATGCAAAAATGACAAACATTTACTTTCTTTCAAGTGAAACAAGGAAATAAGTACAGTAAGCAATGCAGATATCACTAGTGATCCACAGAAGTGCTGAGAAGCCATGTATTAGGTGGAATTAGCGTTCCAGGGAAATAACAAGCAAACAAACAACAAGCATATAAACAAAGCTAGATTCAGCAGGCCTGGATCTAGACTATGCTACAGCAAACAAGGTGTACCAATTTCAGTAAGATACAGTTCAAATATTCAGGCACTATAAACCTTTAACCAGAAATTCCCAGCTCAGAAGGGCAGAGTCCAGCCTCTCCTCCCACAAGAGTGCAGACCACGAACCCTCTCAATGTAAAATAACTGGCCTGAAAGCCCAAGTGCTTAAACCAGAATTAATACACTTTTAGAATAACAGACACTGAGCCCTCAATCAGCAGTTCCCAACCTAGAAGGATGTAAGCTACCTGTTCTGCCACTACAGTGCAGACCACAAACCCTCTCAGTGCAAAACAACTGGTCCGAAGCCCAAGTGTTTAAACCAAAAGGCTTAGAATGAGTTACACCAAGCAGTAATAAATACAACTGAGTACTGTTAAGATGATGCAAAAGTAAAATAAAGTAGGTAGAAACACAAGTACAGTAAAAGCAGATGAATTTTTTTTTTCTGAACAAGTGCTGAGATCAAAGAAACAGATTTGAGTGTTGAAACTAGAAAACTGGCTAGTTATAAGAAAAAAAAAACTAAGCTAGAAGGCTTCCCTCCAACACAGAAGGGCTTGGGGGCTCAGAAGCCTACAAATAGTCTATACCACTTAACAGGAAAGGCAGGAAACAAGCTTAATTTTTTTTTCTGTTTCCCAGATGCTCTCTTTGTACACAGTAGGAGTACTTGAAATCAGAATATGATCTCACTGCACTCAGTTGAGTGAGCAAATGAGATGGGCCCAGAAGGAGTATCCAAACACAAATTTACAAGAGGGGCGGGCAGTTTCAAGGCCACTAAGAACTGAAGAGCAGAGTCAAAACTCCCAGTTCAGTTAATATTCCTGCAACACACAGTTAAAATCAATTTAAATACTGTATTTTTTTGAAAAAAAAAGTGCAGATAAAGGTACTTAAATTCTCTTATACGTCCAGTTGAATACAACAAGTTCTTAGCCGGCCAAAGCTGAGGTTTTTAAGCAGAAAATATTTCACACTATACCACTTAAATAGGCAAGGACAGGAAATCAAAGAATGTGGCTACTCCCACACCTGTAATTACTAGCAAATAACAAAATTCAGCAAACACTGACTAACTTCTAGTTTAGTTAATATTCCTGCAACACACAGTTAAAATCAAATTAAATACTGTATTTTTTTGAAAAAAAAGTGCAGATAAAGGTACTCAAACAAATCTTCCTGAGATAACAAACATGAGTGAAAAGAATCATCATCACCACTTTTATAACAGTCAGTAGGCCCAACCCCTCCCTCTTGTTTAAAGTAATACATCAAATGCAATTTTCTACCGAAAGAAAATATTTCACTTTTAAGTACATGTATTCTTGGTAAAGCAGTTGGTATAAATTTAAGACCAAGACATAATACAGACATAACCACATCAGAAATGTCATGTTTTGACAGATTTAACACATGTAAATTGTCACAAAATATATTCATATCAGCATTTTTTCTTGTTATGCTGTCCCTTCTTATTATAGTTCTTTTGCTGGCCCCATTCATTACGGCCCCCTTTTCTGTTGTTAAAGTCTTTTCTGGTTGCTTTAAAATAATCCTGTATGCAAACACTGAAAACCTACGAAAAGCCAGAATGGAAATATTGAAATTGAAAGGATTGATATAACCTTTCAGGTCGCTACTAGTATGTACTACATCTAACAGCCACAACAATACATAATGAACAAAGATGCACCCCCTTACTGTAAACTAAAAAACAGTACAGTTGTTATTCTTGGAGGACAGCAATACACATTACACTGTGTATTCTACTCTACAGGTATAGGCATGCAGTACAAAGAAATAGCAGAAATGTGAAATACAAATGAAATATATCATTGGTGCATCCTAGCAATGTCCTGATTGTAAGCCACAATCAAGTGGATGTGGCAAGATAGCTACAGCAGTCTGGTGACCAAATCTATGAGGAATAACTGAAATTTTCACAACTTACTTATGGCAAGTGTACTTTTCTGGACTGGATTAAACATTTTGGCCAATATGTTGTTTGTGACCTTTACTTATCCCCCATGTTTTGTTCTTTTTCTTTCTGTCATCCTCTGGGTTCCATGCTGACTTGCTGGGGGCTTGATGTCTACTTGACTGATCTTCTGTGTTGTGCACCCACTGATTGCTGGAGTCCTGGAGCTGTTTGTGAATGGCTGTGATTTCTCACACCAGCAGCTGTTTTGAAGTTCCTGCAGTGAATATACTATATTATGTTCTATGTTATCCCTATGGCTACTGAGGTCTGTGAATCCATTGTAGAGGTTGGCCAGGAAACTGATGTTGTTCACCTCTGAACTGGCATGATCTGTAACTCCTGCCTTGAGTGTGGAGATACTAGCACATCTCAGTGTGTGAACTAATCTTCTAGAACACAAGTCTGTGATCCTGAAAGTGACTGTGTGACAGTGGATGAGTCCTTGGAATAATGGGAGTTGCTGGACTGCTTTTAGGCAGTAGTTCCCTACTGGAAACTGGAGTGTTTCAGCGCTTCTTGTTTTATCTTTTGGCTGAATGCTAGTACTGCCGTTTAAGTTAATGGCTGAGTTCTTTTGTTCATTTGTTGCTCTCTTGAGATTTTACTACTGAAGTTGAACATTTCAAGCTGGACTCACTTTGACCTTCTTAATAATTTACTTCTGACATGTCTTGTTTGCTTTAGTCACCTAAGACTATTGTTTTATTCTGCAGTGCAAACAGTTTTGCCACTGCCCCCTAAAAGGTTTGCACTGCTTTTTTGTTGTACCGTTAAGATGGACTGGTTGGATTTTTGCCTGTGCTTAATTTGCTGAGCTCCTCTTGCTAGATGATATCAGTTTATTTGCACATACACAAACACACACACACACACACACACACACATATATATATATATATATATATATATATATATATATATATATATATATATATATACACATATATATATCTATGGGGCTACTTCAGAATGTCGACTGTTCAGAATGCCGACTTTCATATGGCCGACACCATATGATCGACATTCTGAAATACAGACATCCTGAAATAGCACCATTTACTTACCTGTAAACACAGTTTTACTATGTTATGCAGGTGGGCAAGCCTCCTTGCACCCCCTACACCCCCTGCTACTTAAATACCCTCACTCTGAGATCGCACTACAGTGAAGGAAAGGGGAATCTCCCAGTCCTGCACTGTAGCGGGATCTCTGCTATCATTTCTCGGCCTTTCAAATGTTCGCTCATATGGTGTTGGCCATATGAGTTTCGAACATTTGAAAGTTCAAACAAATGAAGGGCTCCCATATATATATATATATATATATATATATATATATATATATATATATATATATATATATATATATATATATATGAATGTCAAACAATGTGAACACAAGACCAAGAATCACCAAAGTCCACAGCCACAGTACCCAAATCTCCAAAAAATGTGGTTAGAAGCAGTATGTTGAGAACAGCACATTTATTGGTACGTAATCTGAATCACACAAGAGACACCCTGATCAGTATCAGCAAGAAACTATGATCCCTTATAAAATCATCCAAGGCAAGCTTTGAAAGAAAAATTGCCAAGGACTCCAAAGATAACCACAAGGCATTCTTTAGCTATGTCAAGAATCCAAGTGGCAATGCTCAGATCTGCTCGGAGTTAGTGCAGAATGGCACAAAATACACTGAACCGACTTGATACTGCCAACATCCTGGCAGACAGGTTCAGTGCAAACTTCACCTCCCTCTCACCCCCAAAAGGGCCCATAACCATACCAGAAGAATGTAGTGTCCCTGAAATCACAGTCACTCAGGTTAAAACAGCCCTCTCTAAAGCCAAAAACACAGCATCAATGGGACCGGATGGTGTCCCAGGCTGCATCCTACACGAGCTCAAAGACAAACTAATCCCTCACCTAAACACACTGTTCAAACTCAGCCTCTCCACAGCTACATACCCATAGAGTGGTGCACAGCAATGGTTATTCTGCTCCACAAATGTGGAGCCACAACAGACCCCGGGAACTATCACCCTATAAGCCTGACTAGCTTGGTCTGCAAGGCTATGGAGTGCATCATCATGGAACTCATTAACATCGACATTGGGAACCTCCAAACACTGGACCCTACCCAGTTTGGCTTTGTTAAGGGCAGATCATGCCTCCTAAACCTGGTGGACTTCTTTCAGACAGTTAACAAGGCTATAGATGAGTGAAAGGTGGTACACAGTCTATCTAGACCTTGCTAAGGCCTTCAACACCATTCACCATTCTGGTATTATAGACAAGCTCACCAGCCTGAACATAAACCCCTACGTCACAAGATGGGTTGCCAACTGGCTCACGGACAGAACCCACATGGTGAGAGTTGCGGAAGCTAGGTCCGACTCTAAACCGGTTACAAGTGGTGCTCCTCAGGGCTCAGTCCTAGGACCCCTCCTGTTTGGCATAAACGTCTCAGAGGTACAGGCAAGCACAGGAGGACTATGGCTGATCATGTTCACAGACAACTGCAAACTAGGGGCTATAATTGACTCTCCGGCTGACACAGTCATCCTCCAAAAGGGTCTCACTGAGACGGATACCTGGTGTCAAAATCATGGCCTCAAGCTAAATGCCAAAAAGTGCATAGTCATCCCCTGTGGAAAAAAACAAAGTACCCACAAACTACCACATAGGTGTTAGTCCCCCAAATATGGAAGACATAATAAGGGATCTGGGGACCCATGTAGATAGTAATCTCACCTTTGTTAATCACATTGCCAAAGTGGTTAGAAAATCCTTCTACGTGGCCCACCTAATCACAAAAGGGTTCGCATCCAGATCAAAAGAGGTCATTGTGACCCCCTACTCATCACTCATCAGACCCATCTTAGAGTACAATGCCCCATTTGGGATGTACCTTACAAGACACCTGCAACAGCTGGAAAGACCACAGAAGTACCTCACCAAGAGGATCAATGGCCTCAAACAGATGCCCTATGTAGCTTGACTGAAGAAACTCCAGTTGTACTCGGTTGCATACCGCCTACTCAAAGGTGCTCTCAGCCTGACATACAAGGCCATGTCCAACTCAGAATTGATGGACATGCTCCACCTAAAGAAAACCTTATCCTCTCGAGCCACATGCGCTAAGGATCTAAACCTCACCACAACAATAAATAGGACATGTTGGAGGAATAGATGCCTGTCCCAGAGACTTCCCATGCTTTGGAACAAGATCCCAATCTACATTAGGCAGAGCTCCTCACTAACACTCTTCAAAAGAAATCTTGACAAGTGGATGGGAAACAGAAAGTTTACTTCGGGGATCACTTCAGTGGCTCTGCTGGACAGAGGCACAGGGAACTAATCTAAAGGGGCGGCGAAAGCCAACACATTCTGGCTAGGCTTATAAATGCCTTTGGGCAGATAGCCTAGTACCCACCTATGAACCTATGATATAGATATATTTACACACACACACACACACACACACACACACACACACACACACACACACACACACACACACACACACACACACACACACACACACACACACACACACACACACACACACACACACACACACACACACACACACACACACACACACACACACACATACATATAGACAGAAATATCACTAACCCGAATTACAAATAACCGAGATGACAAAACCGAAACTGCATTTTAACGAACATGCACATCAACAAAACAGATTCCCGGGAAAAGAACCACTTGGCCAACATAAATTGAAAAGCACATTGAAACATTTTAAATTCACCTAAGTTGGGTGCTTTGCCACCCACACCTCCTAATGTGGGGGGTGTGTCCCCACACCCCTCCCTAACTAAACATACCAACACTAAGATCGTATTATAGTGGGGAAAAGGGTAAATTTCCTTTGTTGGCCAAGTGGTTCTTTTCCCCAGAATCTGTTTTGGTGATGTGCATGTTTGTTAAAATGTGGTTTCAGTTTTGTTGTCTCTCTTATTTGTAATTCAGGTAAGTGGTATTTTGGTCTATTGAAGTAGACCCATATATATATATATATATATATATATATATATATATATATATATATATATATATATATATATATATATATATATATATATATATATATATATATATACATACACACACACACACACACACACACACACACACACACACACACACACACACACACACATATTTATATATTTATATATATTTATATATATATATATATATATATATATATATATATATATATATATATACACACATATATGTGTGTGTATGTATGTATATATAAACAAACAGAAACATACACACATACATTTTTTTCATTAACAATCCTTTTTACATAAGAAAGAAAAAAAAAAGAAGAGCTAGTTGTCACTTCCTACTCCTCTACTCATGTGAACTTTTGTTTTTTTTTGGGGGGGGGATAGGAAATAACTAGCCACCTCAGGTGCTTCCAGTTAAAAATAAAGACATTCAGTCTACTGGTCTGGCATCATAGGGACCACCTGGAATTTGTTAAGATTTACTATAGTGTTAAAGTGTAACATTGAGGGTAAGTCAAAAAAATGTTTAATACACATAAATTAAACAGCTGCAAGCATAATTCCCCTAGCAGTGTGATGCTGATTCTAGTGTGCTTTCCTTCTATGTAGCATAAACCAAAGTAATTTCTGAAAATATATCAGTACACATGTTATAGCCTTTTGTGCCTTTTCTTGATAGACACCCCAAGTGTTTAAATTGGGAGTATGTTATTCTCTTCACCTCTATATACATCTAGCTTGAGAACTACAACACAATCAGTATTATCTCCATAATTGTTTATTCATTGCAAAAGCCTTCTAGATGGATTATATTGTTAAATCATGCATACCACGGAATGAATTATTCGGCTCTTTTCCAAGTTAAAATTGTAATAGTTTCTTACTGAAGCACTTGGGATGGAATGAAATATTTTACAGGAGCAATGACAGAATTATATATGCATTACTTCTGCAAAAGATTTGAAGCAGAGAGGTGAAAACTCATTTGCTTCATTGTGCATAGACAGCAATTATTATAAATGTAAAAAAATGTGAGAAAATGCATTAAAGCACACAATAAAATGGATGATTTTCTGCTTAAACTGTTTTGTTATCTGCAGTCAAAGCAGCAAAAAATGATGACATGAATGTGCTTGTCAGTAGAACATAGTGACACTTAAAAGGAGCAATACATGCATAATCTACAAAAACATATGCTGTGCAGTGTTCTGTCCTACCTATGTAACCGTAATGGTTCATTGTCTGTTATTCATGTTTTCTCAAATTACTCTGCTAGTGTTATGATAGCTTACTAATCTCTGGGTATCTGTGTATTTGCATAATTTACAATGTATTTGCCTGCAGACCTGTCTCAGGTGACAGTGATATAGCAGGTGCTCTGTATTCGACAAGTGCTGATAGCTGCTGTATCTTAATTCACAGTGCCATGAATATAAAAGGGCTGTGTTGTGAATTCATTAGAAATGGCTGAGAGTGTTGCTGGCTGTAACACTGATGAACTGTTTAATCATTCTTTTAATGGATGAGTATTTATGGTCAGATTAGACTAAAGTTTCAAAACAGCATCTAATATACACTTAAATATAATAAAAACATGGGAAAATTATCTTAGTGCATATGGTCTGATGAAGCAAAATTTTTCAAAACAAATTCTTCTACCTAACCGGATATATTAAAGACACAGAAAATAATGTATTAGAGTGTATTCGATACCTATTAGAGAACAAGGTCTTGGGGCAAGCATTTACTTAATTGTGTATGTCACATTTGATATTCATAAGAGAATATAAGTTACACATTTACTGTATGAAGCAACATATATGATATTAGTTGCTGAGCTCATGGACCCAATTTCCTTACCCTTGCATATGATGTGATTATGTGTAACTAGGAAAAGCTACAGACCATGTTGGCTTCATGATTTTCATGGTCTGGATAACCTCTTAGAAATACTAAGTGGAGGAAAAACAGAAGAGAAAGAGAACATGCTGCAATATATGTTTATCAAAAGCTGCATTTTAGAAATGGGCAGTGTTCACCTATAAATAATGTTAGACTATAGGCACTTACTAGTAAAATGTTTGTCAAAATTTGTTTCTTTTGCACTATCACTGACTAAAAAAAAGTTCTGGTGATGTCAAATCTTCTTTAAGCAGTGTTGACTGCAGCATCAGCTTTACTGTGGGATGTATTTAGTTTTTCTGGCTCAGCCATTTGTTATGCTTAGAGTGCACTCAGTGGTTCAGCTGAATGAATTTAGAAGATGGTGCTATTCCAATCTGGAAAGGAAGAGGAGGATTTGAGTTGTCTGCAAGGGCTTACATACTATATTGTGAGAAGAGCTATCTGCCATCATAGGGCAATGCACATGTACGATTGTGGTGCCAGATGGCACTATGCTTTCAATAAGGGTGAGCTTATTATTGGATGTATCTGTATCAGTGCTCATGTGGAAGCCAACACGCTGATAAATTCCTCATATCTGTTTCTCTACTCCTGAGCTTGATTTTCTCCATCTTCACTGTAGACCTCTCCTGTCAAATTACTATGTTAGTAAATAAATGAATAAAATGAATCTTTCTTTTTTTTCTGTGTCTCTCTAAATAAACTGCACAGGGCTTCAACTTATAAAACTGTCACCATTGATAAATGAGACTGTGGCAGCTAAAGGGTCCGGTGAGATTGCGGCAGCCAAAGGGTCCGGTATTAGCCCATGGTAGCAAACTATGGGCCAGATTCAGGAAGCCTCCGTGTAAGAGTTATAACTCTTACACGGAGGCTGCAGTGAAACTGTGTGATGTCAGCATGTCATGCATATGCATGAGGTGCATAAGGCATGCTGAATCACACTAGTAACTCTTACACGGTCCATGTAAGAGAGTAGGGGGCGTGTCTGTAGGCTAAGCCCTGCAAGCGGACACGCCCCCGGAAGACTAGAATGGCTGAAAGTAAACAGCCACGAGAGAGGCCATGGAAATGTGCATAAACACACTACACAACACATGCCCCGATAGACCATCACTGTATAAAGTGAAGAGATGTAATAAAATTAAATTAAAACCTTTTTTTTTTAAAACCCCGTAAATGTTTGCTACTGTGTGCGCCCGTGTGCGCGGGTGTGCTACTAGCGCAATCACAGTTAGCAATCAGTGGAAAAGGATATCAGAAGTAAATATGCAAAGTAAGCCAAGAAGTAATAGCTTAGCGGTAGAGTTGCCAGCCTAAGAGTAGGCAGGCAGGGTTCGAGCCCCCACAACAACCTTTTTTTTTTTTTGTAAATAAGCACTAAAAAGTTCCCTTACAGTATTGTACACATTTAAATGTATTCCCTTTTGTAAAATGGAATGAAAAGGAGCATATATTCTGAAGTAACACAATAACAAAAATAGTCAGAAATGTACTGATAGGTAAGCTGCTGTGAGACGGAGTGCCCGTAGCTGAGTAGTGTTTAAAAAGCTGCAAACTGCGTGCTTGTTGCTAGGCATCGGTTTAACAGAGTGAAATTGTTTGCAACTAGCTGTGCTTAGCTGAACATGTGTGTCACTAGCCAATTAAGGTTTATCCCAGCGCACACCGTTTGCGGCGCTCCCACAAGCTAACTGCCAGTGCGCATGCATTAGCTCCGCGCAAACGAGCGCAGACCTGGTTTTAAGTGCTTAAAAGTGCTTTTGGCATGTTTGATTGACAGGTCTCAACTCATTTCTGTCAGGAAAATCAAAAATCAGTTGCCAGATTCAACCCAGGATACCATGCACTAGAGTCAAGGTACTAAACCACTAAGCCATGACAGCAATACCTAGAAATGCAGAAATAGCATATATATGGGATAAAATCCAGAATGGAGCATGATAAAGCATTTTCAGTGAAGTAGATACAATTCCAAAACGGCCAATCAGAGAAATGTGTGGGAAAATCGGCATATATAAGCCCGATAGGTGGGAATACACAGCAGAAACGATTGTAGATCAGAGCTGCAGTCAGAATGAGTGGAGTAGGTGAGGGACGTTGCTTTCGAGCACAGCGTTGCTGCGTTGAGGAGTCCAGATACATGGTCTGGCTCCTTGTCCACCATCACGAGGCCCAACTCATGCAGGGCCAGGTCTCATGGGGAGCATATAGGGCAGAGGCATGGGACCAGTTGGCTCGTGATCTGACCAGTGTCCGAATGGATCCAGGAGGCCCGGATATGGCCCGATGATTTTCTGCTTAAACTGTTTTGTTATCTGCAGTCAAAGCAGCAAAAATGATGACATGAATGTGCTTGTCAGTAGAACATAGTGACACTTAAAAGGAGCAATACATGCATAATCTACAAAAACATATGCTGTGCAGTGTTCTGTCCTACCTATGTAACCGTAATGGTTCATTGTCTGTTATTCATGTTTTCTCAAATTACTCTGCTAGTGTTATGATAGCTTACTAATCTCTGGGTATCTGTGTATTTGCATAATTTACAATGTATTTGCCTGCAGACCTGTCTCAGGTGACAGTGATATAGCAGGTGCTCTGTATTCGACAAGTGCTGATAGCTGCTGTATCTTAATTCACAGTGCCATGAATATAAAAGGGCTGTGTTGTGAATTCATTAGAAATGGCTGAGAGTGTTGCTGGCTGTAACACTGATGAACTGTTTAATCATTCTTTTAATGGATGAGTATTTATGGTCAGATTAGACTAAAGTTTCAAAACAGCATCTAATATACACTTAAATATAATAAAAACATGGGAAAATTATCTTAGTGCATATGGTCTGATGAAGCAAAATTTTTCAAAAACAAATTCTTCTACCTAACCGGATATATTAAAGACACAGAAAATAATGTATTAGAGTGTATTCGATACCTATTAGAGAACAAGGTCTTGGGGCAAGCATTTACTTAATTGTGTATGTCACATTTGATATTCATAAGAGAATATAAGTTACACATTTACTGTATGAAGCAACATATATGATATTAGTTGCTGAGCTCATGGACCCAATTTCCTTACCCTTGCATATGATGTGATTATGTGTAACTAGGAAAAGCTACAGACCATGTTGGCTTCATGATTTTCATGGTCTGGATAACCTCTTAGAAATACTAAGTGGAGGAAAAACAGAAGAGAAAGAGAACATGCTGCAATATATGTTTATCAAAAGCTGCATTTTAGAAATGGGCAGTGTTCACCTATAAATAATGTTAGACTATAGGCACTTACTAGTAAAATGTTTGTCAAAATTTGTTTCTTTTGCACTATCACTGACTAAAAAAAAGTTCTGGTGATGTCAAATCTTCTTTAAGCAGTGTTGACTGCAGCATCAGCTTTTACTGCGGTGGGATGTATTTAGTTTTTCTGGCTCAGCCATTTGTTATGCTTAGAGTGCACTCAGTGGTTCAGCTGAATGAATTTAGAAGATGGTGCTATTCCAATCTGGAAAGGAAGAGGAGGATTTGAGTTGTCTGCAAGGGCTTACATACTATATTGTGAGAAGAGCTATCTGCCATCATAGGGCAATGCACATGTACGATTGTGGGTGCCAGATGGCACTATGCTTTCAATAAGGGTGAGCTTATTATTGGATGTATCTGTATCAGTGCTCATGTGGAAGCCAACACGTTGATAAATTCCTCATATCTGTTTCTCTACTCCTGAGCTTGATTTTCTCCATCTTCACTGTAGACCTCTCCTGTCAAATTACTATGTTAGTAAATAAATGAATAAAATGAATCTTTCTTTTTTTTCTGTGTCTCTCTAAATAAACTGCACAGGGCTTCAACTTATAAAACTGTCACCATTGATAAATGAGACTGTGGCAGCTAAAGGGTCCGGTGAGATTGCGGCAGCCAAAGGGTCCGGTATTAGCCCATGGTAGCAAACTATGGGCCAGATTCAGGAAGCCTCCGTGTAAGAGTTATAACTCTTACACGGAGGCTGCAGTGAAACTGTGTGATGTCAGCATGTCATGCATATGCATGAGGTGCATAAGGCATGCTGAATCACACTAGTAACTCTTACACGGTCCATGTAAGAGAGTAGGGGGCGTGTCTGTAGGCTAAGCCCTGCAAGCGGACACGCCCCCGGAAGACTAGAATGGCTGAAAGTAAACAGCCACGAGAGGCCATGGAAATGTGCATAAACACACTACACAACACATGCCCCGATAGACCATCACTGTATAAAGTGAAGAGATGTAATAAAATTAAATTAAAACCTTTTTTTTTAAAACCCGTAAATGTTTGCTACTGTGTGCTAGCAGGCTGGTGTGCTACTAGCGCAATCACAGTTAGCAATCAGTGGAAAAGGATATCAGAAGTAAATATGCAAAGTAAGCCAAGAAGTAATAGCTTAGCGGTAGAGTTGCCAGCCTAAGAGTAGGCAGGCAGGGTTCGAGCCCCACAACAACCTTTTTTTTTTTGTAAATAAGCACTAAAAGTTCCCTTACAGTATTGTACACATTTAAATGTATTCCCTTTTGTAAAATGGAATGAAAAGGAGCATATATTCTGAAGTAACACAATAACAAAAATAGTCAGAAATGTACTGATAGGTAAGCTGCTGTGAGACGGAGTGCCCGTAGCTGAGTAGTGTTTAAAAAGCTGCAAACTGCGTGCTTGTTGCTAGGCATCGGTTTAACAGAGTGAAATTGTTTGCAACTAGCTGTGCTTAGCTGAACATGTGTGTCACTAGCCAATTAAGGTTTATCCCAGCGCACACCGCTTGGCGCTCCCACAAGCTAACTGCCAGTGCGCATGCATTAGCTCCGCGCAAACGAGCGCAGACCTGGTTTTAAGTGCTTAAAAGTGCTTTTGGCATGTTTGATTGACAGGTCTCAACTCATTTCTGTCAGGAAAATCAAAATCAGTTGCCAGATTCGAACCCAGGATACCATGCACTAGAGTCAAGGTACTAAACCACTAAGCCATGACAGCAATACCTAGAAATGCAGAAATAGCATATATATGGGATAAAATCCAGAATGGAGCATGATAAAGCATTTTCAGTGAAGTAGATACAATTCCAAAACGGCCAATCAGAGAAATGTGTGGGAAAATCGGCATATATAAGCCCGATAGGTGGGAATACACAGCAGAAACGATTGTAGATCAGAGCTGCAGTCAGAATGAGTGGAGTAGGTGAGGGACGTTGCTTTCGAGCACAGCGTTAGGGCGTTGAGGAGTCCAGATACATGGTCTGGCTCCTTGTCCACCATCACGAGGCCCAACTCATGCAGGGCCAGGTCTCATGGGGAGCATATAGGGCAGAGGCATGGGACCAGTTGGCTCGTGATCTGACCAGTGCTACTGGCATTCCACGCACTGGTGAGCAGGTCCGTCACCACCATGCGGACTTGAAACGCAAGCAAGACCAGTTGTCCGAATGGATCCAGGAGGCCCGGATATGCCCAACGCCCACTACTGAGTAAGTTACATTTACTTATGTATGTAAGGATTTCAACTAGCTGATACCATGGAGATGTGTAGTCCAATATTACTTCTTTTGTATTACAGCTGCAGGTGTCCGCTCTTCAATCGCGAGATGCATGCCCGTAGGCTGGTGCGGATGCGCCACCGCAGGTTAGTAACCCCACCCAGTACTTGTAAATAAATATTATACTGTAGCATGTATCAGAACACTGCAGTGTATTGATTAAAAGTAATATAATGTGCAAGCAAGATTTGAAAGTCTGCGGGTATGGCTGCAACAAGTTCATCAGTATGCAAGTGTAACTGGAAATATAATTGATAGAATTAAACAGTGCTGTCATACAGATGTCCCACCATTAATTAAATATAGTGTAACCTGCAGTAGTCTCAAGAGTACAGCTTCAGAATCTGAGGTAGTCACATGTGAGATATATCCCCTGTTGAAATGCTGAATCATGACAGAAGTGAGGCTGTTGGAAAGTGTTTGAATCACCACTAGTCTAACATGTGAACAAAGCCTAGAAGTAGCAACCTGAACTGTGAATTTGCAGGAACTGTGAGACTGACAGAAAGGGTCATGTATGAATAAATAAAGTAGTAATAACCCTGGAATATATTAGCCCCAGTGTGTTTCTACAGAACTAAATGCATGTGGGAAGTACAACTTAATATACCAAACTGATTTCAGTGTGTCAGAATCTGGAATGTCTAGCCAAATGCTGTATATGGTGATCACAGTAAACAATTTGCAGATAGAATGAATGATTATCTGACAGACTAAACAGCCATAGTTGTCCCCTGTCCTGTCATCAAAGTGTAGCAGGATGATGTATCTGATCAGATTCAAAATAAGTAGGATAGTGATGTATTTGTAACAGGTGTAGCTTGACAGTCAAATAAAATTTATTTTGAAACATCAGCCTCAACTTAATTGTGTACCTATTATAAAAGTAAATCAATGTGTAACATATGAATGTGTCATCACTTTCCATCTCCGCCCAACCCTATAATTCCATATAACAACACCCACTAAATAATGGTATGTGAACATTTCATTAATCATGGACATTTGTCCGTTTAAAAATATATATGCATGTCTGTTCGTGCATGTGCCCTGTTCATACCTGCAAATCTGATGGCCTGTTGCCATTAATCAACCCTGCATGTTGTTTGACTGTGTATTTCTGTTCAAATAATGCATGTGATATTGATATGCCCCTTGTTCAATGGTGTTAATATCTGGGTGTTTGTTTGATGGGAATACCAATGCATGCTGTTACAACTAATCTGAATGGAATACAATGCCACTAACCCAAACTAACATAACTACTCACAAACCTAGAACGCTTGGGAAGGCAGGTCCCAGCGGACCCACCTCTCCCACCTCAGCTGGTGACTGCACCTGGCACTAGTGCCCAGGCGGACCCCTCCGGTGGCCCTGTGCCACCTTCGGGTGGAAGCTGCAGGGGATGGGGCCCGCCCCCTCTGCAAGTGTGGCCGGAGGGGTTCGGCCCACTCACCCTCCGCGGTGTCCGGACTGTGGTGCGAAGGGAGATCCAAGACACTGTTCGTGGGCCCCTATGGCAGCTCGAGGCTCGTGGTGGCACAGCTAACGGCCCCGCCATTGCCCCGCCTACACAGCCCCAGCACAGCCCCGTCCTGGGCTGTGAAGGAACAGTGGCAACTGCCTATGGGTGGGGATATCAGTCCCACTGTTGCCATCTGTGGGCTCATGCATCTTGGAAATCCCAACCTCCGCCCCCGTCAATTGAGTAACCCCGCCACGAGTGTCACACACCGCCCCTGTATGCTTCTTGTCTGTCATGACTGTTAACCTACCCAACCTACCTCCCCATCTATACCGCCTTCCTTCACCTGACATACCACTCTCACCTGAAAAAAAAAAAACGGCACTCTGTACCCACACAAAAATTACGCTCCATACATAGCTGTCCATGTCGCACACATGTCTGCTTGACATTGAAACAGTTAATTACAATTGGCTCTACAACAACTATTAATGTTGTCCTGACACCTCTCTCAGGGGTGAAAGGTTTCTAATGTCTCACCAAAATACATGGAAATGCACAGCTGTTGCTGCCAAAGACATGGGCATCTATGGGCCTTACCTACATCCCTCCTGCAAATCCCACGCTTGTTTCCCTACTGTCTTACCCTCTTTGTGACCCCTTTTCACCACTTTCCTGTCACCCCTTTTTTCTTTTCTTTCAAAGAAATTAGCGCGGGTGTGCGCTTGTGTTAGCGGAGCTCACCGCCAGTGCGCATGTGAGCTCAGCAAACGAGCGCAGACCTGGTTTAGTGCTTAAAAGTGCCTTTATGGCACTTTGATTGACAGGTCCTGTACTCAGTTTGAAAGTTTGCTAAGAAAAATAAATTCCCACTGTCAGTCTCGAACGCAGGACCTTGGTAACATTAGTCTGTATGACCTACCACTAAGCCATGCTTGCTTTACAAGAACACACTGCTAAAATAAATATAACATGTAATAGTAGGAATCAGTATAAAGGCAATATAGGAGATGTACTATCTAAAGCATGTCAAGTAGGGTTTTAATGGCCAAATTACTGGATTCCCATACTAGTTCAGTGTGAACAGAAACAGCCCTGCTACCTGTTAGCTTGTACATAATAATGTAAGGTAATGTACATATGTGAAGGTATGTATATCTACACATACATATATATAAATATATATTAATACATATGAAATATAGTCGTAGGTCTCAGTAGCCATACACACTCACTACAGGAAACAGTGAACATAATTGCAGCAACCTGAATCTGCAACACAGCCTGATCCCTGTGTGACCTACTTACCCTTCTAACTGCTTAAAGGTGGCCTCAGCACTTTGATTGACAAGTCCTGTACTCAGTTTGAAAGTTTGCAAAGTAAAAAAAATTCCCACTGTCAGTCTCAAACCCAGGACCTTGGTAACAGTAGTCTGTATGATCTACGACTAAGCCATGCCTGCTTTGCAAGAACACAGTGCTAAAATAAATATAACATGTAATAGTAGGAATCAGTATAAAGGCAATATAGGAGATGTACTATCCAAAGCATGTCAGGTAGAGTTTTAATGGCCAAATTACTGGATTCCCATACTAGTTCAGTGTGAACAGAAACAGCCCTGCTACCTGTTAGCTTGTACATAATAATGTAAGGTAATGTACATATGTGAAGGTATGTATATCTACACATACATATATATAAATATATATTAATACATATGAAATATAGTTGTAGGTCTCAGTAGCCATACACACTCACTACAGGAAATAGTGAAGATATATGCAGCAACCAGAATCTGCAACACAGCCTGGCTCCTGTGAGACCTACTAAGCCCTTTAACTGCTTAAAGGTGCCTCCAGCACTTTGATTGATAGGCCCTATACTCAACTCAAAAGCAGAATATGAGCATACTAGTAGGCCCTACCACAAGACCATTGTAACACTAGTCTGTATGACCTACCACTAAGCCATGACTCTCATACAGGAATATAGTGCTAAATAAGTGGAACACGTAATAGTATGAATGAAGATAAAGGCAATATAGTATGTCTACTACCCAAAGCATGTCATGCAGACTTTTATAGTCCCAATTACTGGGTTCCCATACTAGTGTAGTGTTACCAGAAACAGCCCTGCTAATTGTTAGCTTGTACCCAATAATGTCAACTAATGTACATATATGAAAGTATGTATATGTACACAGATATATATATATATATATTTATATAGCAATACATATGACATATAGTTGTAGGTGTCAGTATGCATACACACTCACTATAGGGAACAGGCAAGATAAATGCAGCAACCTGAATCTACAACACAGCATGAAGCATGGTAGATGTACTAACCTTCACACTCACAAAACACTGTCAACAGCATACCAGCATGGTCCACGCCCTACAATCTGAAAGGGCAACGCCTATCTCACATACCCTTTTATAGCAGTGTCCTGAAATCACAGTGAGACATGCAATCAGTACACACCCAGCTGCATGCAATTAGCAAATGCTGCCTTACAATTGGTGCAGAGGCCATCACATGGACCTATGCAGATACCTACAAAAGCAATGAGTACCCACACTACACTCATGCAATACATTCATTGCACAAAACCGACAGAGAAAGAGAGAGAGAGACAGAGAGAGAACAAAACAGAACAAAACAGAAATAAAGACAGTCAGCAGCAAAACCAGCAGCAGCAGCAGCAAACTTCAAGCAGCACCAGTGACACACCAACAGCTGCCACAAACACAGGTAATGCAAAGTAGCAGGTTAATCCTGTGTATACTGTGACACCTCCAAATGTATCATACTTCACTATCTATAGGTATGTCCATGAGATAGGTTGTGTGTACATAGTCATGAAATATAAACATATGTAATATTGTTGTACATGTGGGCCATAACTAACACTTCCATAGCTTAGAACACAAGGCCAGTTGTGCATATGATGCAGTAGTTCCCAGGGTCAGTAGAGGTTCCTCCTCATTGGTGTGGGACCACTGTGTATGTATGGCACTGTTCAGGTACATATCCTGTAGTATGGCCAGGGATTAATATCAGTCTGTCATGTGGTGCTATGTCCTCCAGGGGTGAATGTAGCACACATCCAGGGATACCATTTCGTAACAGTGATGATATGTGTTCTGCAATGATGAGGGTGGCTCTCACCTGGACATGTGAGAGGATAGGGAGGTTACAGTCATCTGGGATAACTAATAACACGTGTAGGACAATGGGGGGGGGTACCTGCACCTAAACTGTCTGCAACAATGTTGGCAATATATGTGCATTTGGTGAATGTGAAGCATCTTAACACTGCAGACAACAGATGCCTTCCGTCATGTGAATCTGCCCTGTGCTGCAGTAGCCTCCTACTATTGTTATACAATATGCGTGTATCTGTAGTCCACTGGACAGGATTAATAAGTGGTGTGCAGTTGTTCTGGGTTAGATAACTGTGTGCACAGTACATGCAGTATGTGGGATGTCTGTGGTACGCATATGCAAAGGTGCTGGCGGTGTGTGTTGTGGCTTCCACTGGCCCAGTGGGCTGCATGGATAGCATCACTGTCATAACTACTGAATAACTGTGTAATAACATGCATACATAGCAAGGTAGTGTACTGTGCTTGTGGTGTTGTTCAGATATGTATATCCAGGCTGAGTAATGTGTGTCCACATCACAGGGTTGGATGGCAGCACACATCCAGTATGTATGGATGAACACCCAGAATGTGTCAGACGTGTCACCTGTGCAGAAGTATCTGGCCATTACCTGTGCATCCCCACAACACACACACATGCAACATATGGCAGATGTACTATAGCAGTACACACATGTTCATAGGTTCATACTAGGCTATCTGCCCGAGGGCATTTACAAGCCTAGCCCATCGCTTTGTGGCTTACGCCACCCCTTTAGTATGGGGAACCATACCCATTATTTTGCTGTGCCTCTGTCGAGCAGTGACACGGAGGTAATCCCTGGGGTATATCTGCGATCTCCCATCCATTGGTCAAGATTTCTCTTGAACAAGGCTAGCGAGGTGCTCTGCCTCACATATACCGTGATTTTGTTCCACAGCATAGGGAGTCTTTGGGTGATGAATCTATCCCTACAGCATGTCCTATTAATAGCCGTGTCGAGGTTTAAGTCTCCCGCCCTTGTGGCTCTGATGGATCTAGGTTTTTTAGGTGAAGCAATTTCATCAAATCTGGGTTTGACATGGCCTTGTATGTTGGGCAAAGGTCACCTCTGAGCAAGCGGTAAGCGACTGAATAGAACATACATGGACATGCTGGAGGGGCAAATTCCTAACTGAGAGGCTCCCTTCACTCTGTAATGAGCTCAAACAGTTAAGAATGAACAGTTCATAGGTTCATACTAGGCTATTTACCCTAGGGCATTGGTAAGCCTAGTAGAATGTGTTTGTCTTTTGCCACCCAATCACATCTTATGCTGCTATGCCCTTGTCCGACTTTAGTATACTTTGCCTCTGTCTAACAGCGACATAGAAGTGATACATGGGGTACAACTATGATCTCCATCCACTCATCCAGATTCCTATGGAAGAGAGTCAATGAGGGACTCTGCCTAACCAGTAGTGTGAGCTCATTACAGAGTGAAGGGAGCCTCTCGGTTAGGAATATGCCCTCCAGCATGTCCATGTATGTCAGTGCTGAGGTCCAGCTCTCCTGAGCATGTGGCTGTATGGGACTCTGATTGCCTGAGGTGCATCACGTTCATTACTGCTAGGTAGGACATGGCTGTATATGGCATGCACAGATTGCCTCTGAACAGGCAGTATGCCACTGAGTCCAGCTGGATTCACTTTACCTGGGCAGCATATGACATCTGTGTGAGCCATTGCATCCCCTTGATGATGTACTGTTGTCCTGTACCAGTTGCTGTAGGTGTCTGGTTAGGTACATCCCAAAAGGTGCATTGTACGCAATTATAGGCCTGATGATGGATGAGTACAGAGGCACAATGACCTCCCCTGCCATACATGTGAATCAGTCATGATTAGCTGGGCTATATAACATGTCTGTCAATCCACGTGGGCCATGTGGTAGACAAATGACAGACCGCTACCATGTTTCTTCCCCAGGTCCCCAACTACGTCTTCTGTACTCAATGACCTAACACCTATGTTGTACTGTGCCACCAATGTCGAGGCATGGGAATCTGCATTAAATACTGATACTCCCCCTCCCTTGTTCAAGTGTTGTGGCCGACAAGAATGGTAACAGCTATAACGTGGTAGTACTGGTGTGCTCCTGTGAAACCTGAAACAGGTTCATGTTACTGCACAGATATCGATGTCCAGAATGCTAGGTAGGGTTTTGGGTGCGTGCATCCTTGGGTCTAGACGTCCAGTGTTGAGTAGCATCACTCTTACTTCCTCATCCTTTGTGATACAAATGGATGTGGGTTTGCCTTATGAGCCTTGCCTAATACAGGCACTATGGGTGTAGCAGGAGGCTCTGCCAAATGTCAATAGGACTGTGGTGACAGGTGCAAGCTGTCCCTAGCAAAGCATACCACCCCAAGATGGCAGGCATTGGCACACCTGTGAATGACACCAGTATGTCAGTCAATTGTTGGAAGGGATCATCGTGCCTTGATATTGTGGCATTGTTCTAGGTGAGGGTAGGATGCTACTCAAGGTCAGGGTCAAACTGTCTCGGCCACGTGCTCAGAGAGCTCTGTAATGTCTCATGTCATGTAGTCCAGGGAGGAATGTGTCAGGCCATTCACAGCAGCATGGACATTGACTGAGTCATACCTGTACCTGCCTTGGGGTTACCTGACTGTTTGTGTTATGTGGCAGTTCATAGTGCCTGACAGGCTGCACACCGTGACCCTCACCTCGTTAAGCCTGGTGAACGTGATGTGATTGTGCCTGATGATAGAGGCACCTAGTACAGGTGTATGAGGTGTGTTGTTAACTGTTAATGGCTGTGAGTGTTCAGCACATTGGCTTTGTGTGATATGTGTTGCACATGTTCATTTATGTGGTAGTGGTTGCCGGAT
Source organism: Protopterus annectens (assembly GCF_019279795.1). Classification (NCBI taxonomy): domain Eukaryota; kingdom Metazoa; phylum Chordata; order Ceratodontiformes; family Protopteridae; genus Protopterus; species Protopterus annectens. The sequence goes on along the minus strand of NC_056732.1, from coordinate 394,657,692 downwards.
GTCTGCTTAGGAGGTCTCTGCTGCATAGGCAGAGCTGTGGTCTGAGCCTACAAGTATGATCATGTGTGATCATGTGTTAGGTCCGCTGTTGTGGTAGGTCTACATGAGACTGGAAGTGTAGTGAGTGATCCCTTGCCACGTGACTGGTTATGGCGGTATTGACTAGACAGAGCCTAGCCTCCAGTCTGGTATATGGTTGCATCACTCACATGAGTTTGAATTTGTTGTTAGGAGGAGCGGGTTGTCTGTGTACATGCATCTGTTCTAACATTGTCTCTGGAGTACCACACTCACCAGCTGGACTGAGGAGAGAACTGTCAACTGACCTCTGGACATGCTAGAATACTATTGTGAACTCTGTAATCACTAATGATTGAAAACAAGGTCCAGTGGGGAGTGAGGGTGTACTGACATTACCTACAACTGCTGACTGATATAAAAGCGCCAGTGAGCAAATGCCAGGTAACCTAAGTGCAATGTGTCACAATGAAGTAAATGCAACAATGACAAGCAGTCACTTGCTGTCATGTGTAACATGGAAGTACGTACAGTAAGCAATGCAGATAACAGTAGTGAGTCACAGATGTGTTGCAAAGATGTGTACTATGTGGATGTAGCATACCAGTGAAATAACAAGCTAACAGATAACAAGCATATAAACAAAGGTAGATGCAGGAGGCCTGGATGTAGTGTTTGCTACAACAAACAAGGTGTAGCAATGTCAGTAAGATACAGCTCAGATATGCAGGCACTATAAACCTGAAACCAGATGTCCCCAGCTATGAATGGCAGAGTACAGCCTATTGTCACACATGGGTGCAGACCACAAACCTCGTTAATGTTAAATAAGTGGCCTGAAGGCCAACTGCCCATACCAGAAGTAATACACTTGTACACTGGGCCCACAATCAGCGGTTCCCAACTTCAATGGATGAAAGATATGTGTCCTGCCACCACAGTGCTTGCCACCAACCTCCCTAATGTAAAACAACTGGTCTGAAGGCCAAGTACTTAGTACAAATGACATAGAATGATAGCTACACTGTAATCAGGTTTTAACCAATCAGTAATAAGTAGAAGTTAACACTACCTGTATAGAATGTGTACCATGTATTGTTGAGATACTATGCTGATAACCTGTTTGTGTACCTTTCCAGATAGACATGGCACCTAAACGGAATCCTGCCTACTCTGCTGCAGAGGATGACGTGATCCACCAGAGCCTGGTGCGTGACTATGCCATCCTGTTCTCACGCACCACCCAGAATCAGCAGGAGAGGTCTGCACTGTGGCAAAACCTTGTTAGCAGGATAAATGATGTTGGCATGCATGATAGGACATATGAGCAGGTGAGACATCACTGCAGTGATTTGATAAGAAATGTCCGCCAGCGTGCTGCAGATATCCGCAGGCAACAGGCAGCCACAGGTGGGGTGGCCACACATCCCCTCACCAGACAGGAGGGCTACTGCTAAGTGTTGTGGATCCAGCCCCAGAACAACAGCAACCATCATGCATCCTGATGGAGGTTGGATCCACACAGCAGCAAGACAGCGGCGTGCAGGTAAGATGCCATATTCATTTATTGTTATTACTTTTACATTTGTTGACCCAGATAGTCTAGCTGGATATAAGTTCATTTTCAGTAGAGGCCTGTGGAGAAAAGCTCCACACATAACGTAATAAAGGCAGACAGACAAGTTGTCATTACAGACAGCCAACATAATAGAATTGTACACCAGCCTGTTAATTAAATCAACATACATGTAAGGAAGTCAAACAGTTTAGAGTCATACACAATGTACCGTTGGTTTCAAAGCAATCCTACCTAAAGCATAATGGTTATGCAATAAGGCAAAAGCCATATACATAATAGTTAGGGCTCAGAAGGGTAGAGAAGTAGAAGGAGTATGACAGATACAATGATATGGAAGAGGCAGGAGTCAAGAAGGAAGTGAGGAAAAGAAGGAAGACAGTCAAGAGGAGGTGGGAGGGATGGGAGAAGTAGGTCAGAGCATAGAAGGACATCAAGGTGAAAGAAACAGGGTAGAAGCTAGTTTCTATGCACAATGAGGGGTTAAAGGTGAAGAGAGGGTAGGGAGAGGGACGTTAGCCTGGACTCCAAGAAGAACAAAGCCAGTGGGTTTGGAAGTACAGTTTGAGTTGACGTTTGAAGAGAGGTAAGGGTGAGATTAGAGTTAACTCCTGGTATGTACATATGACTGTTCTGTACGCTGTTACTGCACGCATAAGGTGTGCATGTGGTATGTATCTGTCATCATGATATATATACAGACATGATGTGCAGCTGATGTGTATAAGGGAACTAGTGTACTACTGTACTGTATCATGTGCAAAATGAATGGCACACATGTGCCCATTGACATTACTCTCTTCACACTTCCAGGTCCCTCCCATGTAGCAATGAGGCAGGCCATACATGCTGGTGAGTCTTTTTAAAATTATCTGTAAAACAATTTATAAAACTAGGAAGAGTAGTGTAACTCTGTAGTAGACATGCTGGTGACTGTGTTCACAATAACTGTAATTGACAGGTAGTAAATTGAGTAGTGTAACACGGTACTGATGTGTGTGTTTACTGTGGGGTGTGCATGTGTGCAAGTGTGCCTGTGCCCAAGTGTGCATGTGTGTTAGTGTCCATGAGTGCATGTGTCCATTTCTGAATGTGTGCATTAGTATTGAAGTGCATCTCTTTCAAATATGTATTGAGACTGTAATCTGTGTTCCATGTTTTCCTCCGTAGGTGCTGGTGCTGCTCTGGTGACCTGCAGCAGGAACCTGAATCTTGTGCCCCAGGTACTGATGATGATGAAATGTCTGTAATGGTGCAGGAAGGTGTGTCTGGGTCCGCCATTGGTCAGCCAATTGACAGTACACAGCTTTCAACCCGTCAATGCGCACAGTCATCCTGCCGTTACATCCTTTGTCACCATTGTCCCTAGGTGATGGACAGTCAGCAGTGGGCATAGATCAGGGTAATGTGGTACCTGTGGTACATGCATCCTCACAAGGCAGCCATGTGCAGAGGCCTCCAATGGTACCACGCAGACAGTCGCCCATGGGTTCTCGTGGGGCATCCGTGGCGTACTGCCTCTGGCCGACGTGCCCAAGGAGGTATGTCAACCTCCACTATGTTTAGAACTGTCATGCAGGCACAGGCACGTATGGAAAGGTACACCAGACAGGGTCTGAGGGAGCTGAGAGCATGTCGCATAGCCATGACAGACGGCATGCATGATGTTGCGAATGCTATCCGTAACTTCACAGATGTCGTTGACAGACGTTGTGGGGGCATAGAACAGCTGCTCCACAACCAGATGTCCATGGGCCAGGGCGATGGTGTGCGTTTGCGATGTCGACGTGGCCGTATGCCAGCAAGAGCACCAGCTGGCAGTGGCCGTGGACGACAACAGGCCCACTCGCGCGCCTCAAGTGCCAGCACCAGCCCCAGCAATGCTGGGTCTGTGCTGTCATCCAGACGCCCCAGGAGACCACGTGCACGTGGCTTTGGACAGTCCCAACAGGGAACTGTGTCCAGTCAACACACCCCTGCTTCCGATGACAGTACCCAGTCTGGGTTAGTACCAGATACGGCCCGTAGCACCCCTGCCAGGCACAGGTACCGTATCCGTGCCCACAGACACTGATCTGGATGACCTGACAGGTGCAGTCTGTGACTGTCCACAAAACCCTGTACATGGCAGCCATTATGTGGGACTGTGTGCTTACACACATGCAGAAACCTGGAAACCTAACACCTAGGGCAAACACATACACACACACACTGCACCAACAACTTTCCACCCTGTACTGCTGCCCCTCACAAACACACATACACACACATGTCAATTGGTGTTACCAGTGGCCGGCTTGGGCATACCTAACCCACACCCTGTGCATATGATGACACTGTGCCACCTCCTGCATACTACAACATTGGTGCAGGTAAAGGTAAACACGTTGCTGATGCACAGGGTGACTACATAGATGTGTATAAGTAGTAACATGTTGGTAACTGTTGACTGTTGCAGTATAAATGTGTGTATATCCCAGCAGTCCTGCTGCAGTAACTGTATGAATGTCCTCAGTTGTTATCTGCACCCATACTACTTAACAAAGTGTACCAGCTGCACACCATCACATGCTAACATTGACTATGGCAATGCATCTTGTGCTGTTATGTAGATTCAGCTACATGTATCTGTTCTGTCACACATGCATCTATACACACCCTGCTACCCACACAGATGCACACACTCATCTGCCATTCCCATTATTTATCACCCTACATGAGTAGCTGTTGATACATGACAGGTACACATTTCAGAAGTGCACTATGTTGTTTACTACTGGCATCCCCTTCTCTACCTGTACTCACAGGGTTCAGGCAACCTCATCAGTTGGAAGATGTAATGTGCATCAGGTACTGTAGTACCCTGATTGCCACAGCAAACATGTTTCCCATACGGAAATGCACACACAGACACATCCCACATCCACACACTTGCCACATTCAGGCTTCAGAACACTATCTAGGTATATTTGGTACATGTGCGTGTTACAGTAGCATGTAACACTATACTGAGTACTGGCAGTTACTTGTCTGTTGTCATGTTGTCTGTATAGAATAAAAGAATTGTTTGATTATTCTACTCCGTTTTGTGGACATTACTTGAAGAAGTGTTACCTTACATGTGTTATCAGTACCACCACCTTCTGTTTTGTAGTTTTGTTTGTATAGGGTGCTATCAACATCACTGCTTGTTAAGGGTAATGACCACCCTGCAGTGCATAGCCCCATGTGGCAAAAGCCACATCCCACCCCATCATTGTGCACACACACTAACCCCACCAACAGTAAAACACATACTTTCCATTTGCAAGATTCAAACCCATACCTAACTGTGCAATGACAGTAGAAACAGACACATTAGCAGAGTGTGCTATTTGCAGTAGTTGGCGAGCTCCTTACTAATGCTGTACTTAGAGGGTGCTGACATCATCTGTGTGTAGGAGGAGGGATGTGCACCCTGTAGTGTGTTCTCCCAGTTGGCAAAAGGCAGTTAACCCTCCCAGCATAGTGCACACACATAAACCACACTCATACATTCCCTTTGCAGGATTCAAACCCCTACCTAACTACTTTATGACACTGAAGAAAGACGCATTAGCAGAGCGCGCTATGCAAATTATTTGAGGACTTTACTACAGGTGATATAGTTATACAGTCCTGACATCATCACTGTTTCAAAAGGGGGATCTGCATCCTGTACCATACTGTCACGGTTGCTAATAGGGACATTTCCCACACACACATCGATGTGTTGGTGGTTTGCATATGTGGGGGATCCAGAACTCCAGTGTGATTAGTATATGGTTTGATTGCAACAATGAGGGATATACTCCCAGTGGTGAGCAGTTTGTACTCATGTTTGTAAAGATCAGCTCTACTATATCTGCCACTCTTGTGGGAAGGTTGGTTACCTGTTCCATAGCCAAAGAATGTCCGATCAATGGGAACCTTAGAGCTTGGGTATTGTGGCTTGTGTAATGTTCACAGTCTATGTTTGGGTAGCTGGCATCACCCAGTATGATGGTGTTTGCAGAGTAATCTAAACTCTCCTGTGTCAGCATGAAGGCTGTGTGGGAGACCTGAGTTTGAGAGGGTGCTGTAAGAGCTCCTCTGTGTCTCTTTCCATGTGGTCCAGGGAGGTACGTCCCAACAGGTAGCTGACTGTGACCCTCCCTTGCTCTGTCTGGAGGGCGCACGCCTGTCAACAGCTCATGTCAAGCAAGTGCACACCCCTCATAAATGATGTGGAAACCTTCAAAGGCCCAAGGCCTGTTGAAAATATGGACCAGACTGCAGATACCTGTATAGAGTCATTCTGTGGACACATTCAGGAATGCATGGATCATGAAGCCACATATGAAAGCATGACCCAATTCTCCAAAGTCAGATTTCCTGGGCGCCGGACACCAGCCATAAACACACTATACAATAGAAGGATGGCGCCACTACATGATACAACAACCTCCCAAAATGTGAAGGTACCACTGATGAGTATTGGATGACAACTACAGGCACCCATATGATTGTCTAAGGCCATCTTTGAGAGGATTCCACAAGCCACTGAGGATAATCACAAGGCTGCCTGTAGTTATGTTAGTAACCTGAGTGGTACTACCCAGATATGCTCAGAGGTAATACAATATGTCACACAAAATATAAAACACACAGACATTGCCATCATCCTAGTGGACAGGTTCAATGCTGCCTTCTCTCCCCACCACACCAAAAGGGAACATATGTCTCGCAGCACAGTGCTTCCCCCCCTGACATCACAGATGCTCAGGTAAGAGATGCCCTTCCCAAAGCAATAAACACTGCATCAATGGGACCAGACAGTGTCCCAGGCTGTGTCCTACATGAACCACAAGAAGAGCTACACCCAGACATAACACCACTGTTCAATCCCAGCCTTAATACACGATATGTGGCCAGAGAGTGGCATACAGCAACAGTGGTCCCTCAACATGCAGGTGGTGCTGTCACGGATCCTGGACACTACTTCCACCATATGTCTGACTAGCTTTGTCTGCAAAGCTATGGCAAGGATCATCATGAACCTCACATATCTAGATATTGTGGACCTACAGACATGTCACCATACACAGTTTGACTTTGTCAATGGCAAATCCTGCCTATCAAACCTGTTTGCTTTGTTTGAAACAGTCACCAAGGCCACTGTCAAGGGGTAGGAGGTCCACACAGCCTACCTGGACCTTGCATAAGCCTTGGATACAGTACCCCACTTGTGCATTCTAGGAAGCTCACCAGTGTACATAATAACCCCTATGTCACTATGGGTATTGCACAGTGGCTCAAGGGCAGAACACACATGGTAGAATTGCTGGAGCCATGTCAGCCTCCAACCTGGTACAAGTGGTGTCCCACAAGGCACAGCCCTAGGAGCTGTCATGTTCATTATATATTTGTCATAGGTACAGGCCATCATGGAAGTACTGTGGCTCAGCAAGTCGCAGGTGACTGCAGACCAAACACCATAATCAACTCAACAGCTAACACACGCATCCTCCAAATGGGACTCTTGCAAACACACGACTTGTGCCACAGCCATGGCCTCAACGTGAATGACAGAAAGAGTATAGTCATCCCCTTTGTCAAACACTAAGTGACCACAATGTACCACATATGTGTTAATCCAGTAAGTGCAGACCAAGGAATTATGGACCTTGGGGTGCAGGTTGATAGCATTCTACCATTTGACAACAACATGGACAAAGTGGTTAGGTAAGCATGTTATATGGGCCACATCATCATGGGATCCACATGTAGGCCATGGGAGGACATTGTGCCCCTTTACTCATCCCTCATCATGCCCATAATTGACTATGATGAACCTGTTGGCATGCACCTTACCAGACACCTGCAGCAAATGGGGCTACCACATATGTACCTCAACAAGGGGATCAAAGTGCTCAAACAGATGCCACATACTGACTGGTTAAAGTAGCAGCAGCTCTACTCAGTGACATACTGCCTCTTCATAGGCAATCTGTGCCTGACATAGAAGGCCAGGTCATACCCTCACATAATGGCCATGCTGCATCTCAGAATATCCAGATCCCACCAGGATACACGCTGGAAATACTTGAACCTCAGGAGTGATATACATAGGACATGGTGGAGGGCACATTCACAACTCAGAGGCTCCCTTCATTCCTGATTATTATCCCAATAGAGGTTAGGCAGACTGACTCAGTGACTATCTTCAAGAGCGATATTAATGACTGGATGTGACATTGTAGGGTTACCCTGGGTATCACTTATGTGTCACTGTGAGAAAGAGGCACAGTATACTAACCTTGGAAAAGGGCATAGCAAGACAGATTCACAATGCATGTTGAAAGGCACACATTCTGGCTAGGTGGATACCTGCCCTGGGCAGATATCCCTGTGAACCTATGGACCTATGTCTGTTTTTCACCATTGGCCCTATGTGCTGTGAATCACCAATGTAATCTCAATACTCCGGTAGCATGTGCAAAGGTCAGTTGTCAGTCACCTCTATGGTACAGTTGTGGAATATGTGTGTCATGTAGTAATGTCACAGCTGCCACATGTACACAGTCAACCCTATTCCCTACCCATTGATGTACATCACATGTATGAGATGGAAACACATGGCCAAACTGTAACAACAACATACAAGTCAGTCAGATGCATGGACACATGACTCAGTCATTGTCCATGCCACCACAGCTGATGTGGGATGTCGCTCACTGGGATACGTGATAGGGAACATGGAAGGATCACTGAGCAAGTGACACAGGCTGGTAGACCCTGACCTTGGTTGGCATCAGACCCTCACCAGGGATTCCGACAAATTAATGAATGCTAATGAATAAGTGTAGCTACAACACCCTAGCTGAATGGTTCTTAGCATGCAGTCACTGCATTGCTATGGAATACTGTCTTACCACTCCCACAACAGGTGAGAACATGCAGCTCCTGTACATTAACAACATGTAGACTTTATGCCCCAGACCAGGTGTGCATCCCTCACTACTAGGCTGATAGCATCTACATCTCACACTGTATATACACATCCCACATGCAGCATCTGCACAGAAGACCACGGTCATAATGTTACCCTGTGCAAATACCATGTATTCACATGTGGCAGGCATCACACATGGTAACTATTGAAAGTCACAGGTACATATGTGTATTTGGCACACACATACAGCATGTGTTCATTGCCATAACCGGTGTAATCAATGTCATGCATTATTGTGAGGGACAACCCACACACATGGGCATTCTGTGTGTGCACAACACACATGGCATGTCTGTAATCAAAAGCCATACATAATTGTGATATCGTTTAGAAAGGGGTATGTGCATCCTGTAGTGTGTTTTCACAGTTGCCAAAAGGGATATATGAATCATACACACTTACCCCCCTTCACACACACTTGCCACCTGCTGGATTCAAACCCCTACCTAGCTATGTTAAGACACTACAGATGGACGCTTTAGCGCAGTGAGCTATTCGCATTACTAGGGAATTTCCTTTCCCCTGATATACTTATAGGGTGCTGACATCATCAGAGTCTAGAAAGTGGAATGATCATCCTGTGGTGTGTTTTCCCAGTTGCCAAAAGGGATGTTTTTTTCATACACACTTACCCCCTTCACACACACTTGCCACCTGCTGGATTCAAACCCCTACCTAACTATGTTATGACACTAGAGACGGACGCATTAGCACAGCGCGCTATTCGGATTACTGAGAGAATCCTTTTCTCCAATATACTTATAGGGTGCTGACATCATCAGAGTCTAGAAAGTGGAATGATCATCCTGTGGTGTGTTTTCCCAGTTGCCAAAAGGGATGTTTCTTTCATACACACACACTTACCCCCTTCACACACACTTGCCACCTGCTGGATTCAAACCCCTACCTAACTATGTTATGACACTAGAGACAGACGCATTAGCACGGCGCGCTATTCAGATTACTGAAAGAATCCTTTTCTCCAATATACTTATAGGGTGCTTACATGATCAGTGTCTAGAAAGGGGGATGAGCATCCTCTGGTGTGTTTTCACATTTGCTAGGGGTAACATTTGGACCAAGTGTGTGAGCATGCCCAGTTCAGCCTTCCCGTGGCATGTTGTGTGAATGATGTCTCATTTATCTAAGTGTGTGAGCATGCCCAGTGTGGGCTTTACATATGTTGAACTCTGCAGCCCATCACATTTGTGGATGAGTGTGACCTTCAACAAATACCTGAAGTTTATGGTTGTGTGTTCTGTGCCATGTTGTGTATTTACTGTCCAAATGCTTTTTGTGTGAACAAAACAGGGAGTATACTGTGCCTGCAGGTTTTGCATGGGATACTTTGCACACAATTGTCAACATCCGTTCATACTGACCTAACACTGTAGCACTGTCTAGTGTAGTGTTTCAGTACTTTCACTGTGGTGGTCAGTATCCTGGGCTTTAGTCCTATCACTGCTTTACATTTCCATAGTGTGCACAACAGCCTGGTTAGGGTCCAGTTGTGCACATCTGCACAAAGGCAGTGCCTCTACAGACCCTGTTAATTGCTGCCCCATAAGCTTAACAAGTGTAGTCTGCAAATCTATGGAGAGGATCATAATTGAGCTCATAAACAAAGATATAGGGGACATGCAGACATTGTACCCATCCCATTTTGTCTTGGTCAGGGGCAGATCATGCCTTTTGTACTGGGTTGACATCTTCAAATTGGTCACTTAGGCCATTGTTGGGGAAAGGCAGTCCATACAGCCTACCTTGGCCTTGCAACACTTTCAACACAATACCCCACTCAGGTATTGTGGAAAACCCTAACAACTGAAATGTAAACCCATATGTCACAAGATGGGTTGCAAACTGGCTTAAGGACGGGACTCACAGGGTTAGAGTTGCTGGCACTATGTTAGACTCCAGGCTGGTCACAGGTGGTGTCACACAGGGCTCAGTCCTTGGCCCCCATTGTTTGTCATGTACTTCTCAGAAGTACAGGCCAACATGGGAGGACTTTGGATGACAATGTTAGCAGATGACTGCACACTGGGCACCATAGTGGACAGTGCATCACACACAGATATCCTTCAGAAGGGACTCACAGTAACTGATAGCTGGTGCCAGGGCCATGGCCTGAAGTCAGAGTGCACAACATGTGTAGACATACCCTTCAGGAAAAGCAAGGTGACCCCAAGCTACCATATAGGTGGCAATCCTCTAAGCACAGAGGAGGTTATCATGGACCTGGGGACCCAGGCTAACAGTCGCCATTCTTCTGAGACTCACATTGCTAAAGTGGCTAGGAAGACCTTCTACATTGCCCACCTGATCAGGCTGGGATTCACATCCAGATCTAGTGGGTCATTGTTCCCCTGTACTCTTCACTTATCAGACCGGTGATCGAGTCGAATGCCCTATTCTGGCTGTATCTCACCCAACATCTGCAGCAATTGGAGACACCCTGACTGTCCCCCACCTAAAGGATCAAGGAACACCAACAGCTGTCATATGCTGCCAGATTGACGACACTCACACTCTATTCACTCACATACCGTCTGCTTAGAGGTGACATGTGCCTGACATGCGAGGCCATGTCCAAACAGAGATTAATGGGCATGCTCCACCTCAGACTCAGAAGATCCACCTGAACCACTAGTGCAGGTGACTCACACCTTAGCAGGGATGTATGTTGGACATGTTGGAGGGATGGAGTTATCACTGAGACTCCTATGCTGTGGAATACAATCCTGGTCCATTTGAGGCAGAGCACCTTGCTGGCTGTGTTCAAGAGGTATCTTGACCTAATGCTAGTCGGAGAATGTGTTTGTCCATCAACACATTGTAAGCGTTAGTTCGACATGTCATATGTCTTGTTTAGTATACTGTGCCTCTGTCTACCTGTGACATAACATTGATACCCAGGGTAAACCTCCCATCTCCCATCCACTCATTAGGATTCCTGTTGAGGGGACTCAACCAGTGTCTCTATGGACAACCTGTACTGGTAGTTTACTCATGTGTGGGGTGGCTTCTGTGTTTTGGATAATGCAGTACAGCCTGTCCTATATATGTCAGTGCTGGGGTTCAGGTCCCTCATGTGCATAGCTCCCTGCCATTCAGATTGTACAAGGTGCAGCATGTGCATTGATTCCAGCTTGGACATGGCTTTCTACATCAGGCACAGCTTGCATCTGGGTGGACAGCATGGCAGTGTGTGGAGCTGCACTCTGTTTAATCAGACTACACATTACATGTGTTCCAGCTCTGTCATACTCCTGGTGAGGTACTGTTGTGGACTTTACAGGTGCTGGATGTGTGTTCATGAGGTACACCCCACAGGGGCTGTTGTGGTCATTTCTAATGCTGATGAAAGATAACTGCAGAACCAGAATGACCTCCCTTAGCTAGATGTCAGACAGCATGGACCATACAATCACAACTGAAAACAGGACCCTCTCCACAAAGGGAAAGTGTCCTGTCTGGTGGACCCCAGCCATAAACAAACTGTATGACAGATGAGGGTTACTAATGCAAGACAGAGCTACATCTCCAAAAGGGAAGACAGCTGTGATCAGCACTAGTAGAAAGCTACATTATCTCATAAAGACATGCAAGGTCAACTTGGGGACATAAATCACCAAAGACAATGAAGGTAACCACACTGCTTTCTTCAGTTATGTCAGACACCTGGTTGTGAACCCTCGGATATGCTCAGAGTTGGTACACAACAACATATATTCCAGTGACCTGACAGATATTGGCAACATTCCGGACAGCTTCAGTGCGATTTACCTCCCCTCACCCCCAAAACAAGATAGTTATCACTGCTGTATGTAACCTCACTGTCATCTTGGATGTCCATGTGAGAGCCACACTCAGCAAAGACAAGTACACAGCATCCATGGGACCTGCTGGTATCTCCAGTTGCATGCTATGTGAACTCCAGAAGGGGCTGGACCCATATATACAACTGCTATTTAACCTTAGTCTTGCTACAGGATATGTACCTGAACACTGGCATACGGCAACAGTGGTCCCACTCCACAAGGGGATGCCTCCACAGACCATGGCAACTACCACCACACAGGCTTAACCAGCCTTGTCTGCAAAGATATGGGAGGAGTCATGGAGCTCTTACACAGACACATTACTGACCCACGGACCCTTGTTCCCACCTAGTTCAGCTTTGTACAGGGCAGATCCTGCCTTTTGCACCTTTGCACCCGAAAAGTACCTACCATGAAGATCAGGGTTCTTCAACACATGTCATATGCTTCCAGAATAGAGGAAGTCCAGCTTTGTTCAGTGTCATACCACATACTTACAGGTGACCTATGCCTGACATACAAGACCATGTCCAATCAGGATTTGGTGGACATACTCCACTGCAAGCAATCCAAATCCACCAGAGCCATGAGAGCTGAGTATTTGAACCTCAGCACATACACGTATAGGACATGCTGGAGGGACAGAGTCATAACTCAGAGGCATCTCACACTCTAGCAGAGTATCCCAGGTCATGTTTGACAGAGTCCCTCACTGACTCTCTTCAGGAGACATCTGGACAACTGCATATGAGACAGAGGCACAGACTAGACAGAGACACAGTCATGTTATTCAATTACGTAAGGGGGTCATAATGTGTCACTACTAAGTCAGAGGCACAATATTCAGAATCTATTCTGTACACTTATTACCACTATAAGGGGTGGCAATAGCCACATCACTATGGCTAGGCTTATACATGCACTAGGGCAGATAGCCTAGTAGTACACTATGACACTATGAAACACCGGTGTATGTGTAGCTATTGTCAATCAAACAGTATGATGTGGCTTGGGGGGCTTGATATCTCCCTGTATTCCAACATTGTTTTGTCTATTCCTTCTAGCATGTCTAGGGATCAGTTGCTAGTGTCCTCTCCTGCTCAGCTGGTGAACCTGGGAATATTGAGGCACTGTTACAGTTGCCTCATGTACACTGACAACCCTCTCCTTCTGCCATAAAACACACATACATGTGAGAGATGCAACTATATAGCCAAAGTGGAGGCTGAGCTCTCTCAACATAGGACTAGCAAGACCAAAGAGAGGGTGAAGGTAACCACACACACACATCTTTAATCCAGTCTCACATGGCACTGTCACAACTTAAGATCATACACATAGACACACAGAGACACTCTCGGAGGCTCTGATCAGAAGTCTACCAGAATGGCGGTGGCCACCACAGCAGACACTCACACAACTGCCTCCACAGGGCACAGCACATGCAACACATTGAACACAGAGTTGGTGTGCCAAACAGTCACAGCCCTTAAGGCCAAACACAATGCCGGACACACTTGTCATAGGTGACTCCATAGTCAGACACACTGATGTCCCACTCACCAGATCAGGTACAGAGGAGGTCACAGTAAGCTGCCTATCGGGCAGTGGAATCCACCACATAATGCAAGCACTCAGGTCACTAAACTGCAAGTACAGGTCTGACACAGTCATAATCCATGCTGGTGTGAACGACCTGAGATGTACCTCCCTGGACTACATGGAAAGAGACATAGAGGATCCCTCTGATTATGTAGGCCAGGCAGGTATGACCCTGACCTTCGGCAGTATCCTACCTTCACCAAGTATGATGCCACATAAACAGAGACAAGATGATCAGCTGTAGTATTTTGCTTAGACTATGGTGTCATTCTAAGGGGGTCCAATGTCTGTCTGCCTGGGATGACATGCTGGACAGGCCACGGTGATTTGCAAGGGACAGCTTGCACCTGTCACCCCTGGGCTTCCGGATTTCAGATGATGTTCTTGCCACCCCCATTTTTTATGCAAGACTCAGATTCTACACCTTCCACCCTAGAACACAGTAAAGGCAAGACACTAAGGGTAATGCTGCTCAATGCCCAAGGTCTCAACCTCAAGCTGCAAACACTCTATGCCCTTCTCAGTATATAGCACATTGATGTCTGTGCTGTGCCTGAAACCTGGTTCACAGCTTCTGACAGCACCCCGGCACTATCGGGTGTTACCTCATATCATGCATTCCGGCACCAGCATCCCGACAACACCAAGAAGGATGGTGGGTGTCCATATTCATCAAGGACACCCTCACCTCATGGTTGGTGGCAACACACAATGCATCAGAGACCATCCAGGTGCCAGTGACCGTAGGCAAGACTGCTCTGCAGTTTGTAGCATGTTACATGCCACCCGCTCAAACTCAGGTACCTCACACAGCTATCCTGCAAACACTGAAGGGGATAAATGTATCTCAAAACACCATCCTACTGGGTGATTCCAACTATCCACATATAGACTGGGATCACTAATCATGCCACAACACTCTAACACAAAGGTTCCAAGAGTTCATACACTGAAATGCCATGGAACAACTGGTCCCAATCCCCTCAAGTGGAGGCAACATACCAGAACACATCATCACAAACATGGGGTCACACTGTTCAACACCAGACATATACCCATCATTGGTGAGATCAGATCATGGACTATTCTCAGTGGGAGTCCACATCCCACCCACACCCCAGATGGGAAATGAAACGGTGAAGACCTTCTCAAATGCCGACTTCACATTTCTGAGGACTGGTGTGGTCTCTTTCAAGGCCCCCAGGCCAGCAGACACCATTACCCAAGCCACTGTATCACTTAGAAATGCCTTCTACCAGCACCTCCAGGACTGCATGGTTCAGGCAATCCCAAATAATAATGACTCTTTGTACCACAGGCAAGCATCCAGTCTGGTGGACCCTAGCCATAAACAAGCTGTACAACACAAGGAAGGAGCTACTACAAGATAGAGCATAATCCGTAGGGGGGAAGGCACCCCTGCTCATTGTGAGTAAAACACTGGGTTCCCCCATACAATCATCCGAGGCATGTTTTGAGAGTAAACCCACTCAGGACTCCAGGGACAATCATGAGGCCATTTCTACCTATGTTTGAAACCTGGGAGGAAACTCCCAGATATGCTCAGACTTAGTTCAGAATAATGTTGATATCACTGCACCTACAGACATTGGCAACATACTGACTGACAGGTTCAGTGCAGATTTCTCCCTCCCCCAACTAGGGGTATGTACACCAGAGGATTGTAGCCCCCCAAACATCTCCACTGCTGGGGTGGGAACTGCTCAATCCAAGGCAGAAAACACTTTATCCATGGGACCAGATGGTGTCCCCAGTTGTGTGCTCCATGAATTCAATGAGTAATTACACCCGCAGTTAGGGCAGCTGTTTAATCTTAGCCTCACCTCAGGATATGTTCCCAAGGAGTGGCATACAGCAATGGTGGACCCACTTCACAAAGGAGGTGCCTCCACCAACCCCAGAAACTACCATCCCATCAGCTTGACAAGCCTGTTCTGCTAAGCTATGGAGAGGATCATAATGGGAATTCTAAATGAAGACATAGGGGACTTGCAGACATTGGATCCAATCCAGTTTGGCTTTGTCAAGGGCAGATCATGCCTTTTAAACTTGGTTGACTTTTTCAAAACACTCACCCAGGCCATTGACGTGGGCAAGGCAGTCCACACAGCCTACCTTGACCTGGCAAAGCTTTCGACACAATACCCCACTCAGGTATCATTGAAAAAATCACCAGCTTAATTGTGAACCCATACATCACAGCATGGGTTGCAAATTGGCTAAGTGACGGAACACACAGGGTCAAAGTTGCTGGTGCCAGTTCACACTCCAGAGCTGTCACAAGTGGTGTCCTACAGGGCTCAGTCCTGGGCCCACATTTGTTCAGTATCTACTTTTCAGAAGTACGAGCAAACACAGGAGGATTATGGCTGACAAAGTTTGAAGATGACTGCAAACTGGGAAGCATAGCTGGAAACCCATCTGACACAGACATCCTTCAGAAGGGTCTCATAGACACAGATAACTGGTGCCACGGCCATGGCCTTACATTAAACACTAAACAATGCATAGCCATACCCTTCAGGAAGAACAAGGTTACCACTGCTTCCCATCTAGGTGGCAATCCTCTAAGCACAACGTAGGTTATCAGGGACCTGGGCACCCAGGTTGACAGTGACCTTTTGCTTGACACTCACATTGCCAGGGTAGTTTGGAAGGCCTTCTACATTGGCCACCTCATCATGCAGTGATTCACATCTAGATCAAGGGAGGTCATCGTTCCCCTGTACTCATCACACCAATGATTGCATACACTGCCCCATTCAGATTGGATGGGCCCACAAATTCCTCTACAGGAGGTGACAGGGTCTCAAACATATTTCTTATGCTGCCCGACTGAAGGAATTCCAGCTGTATTCAGTCACTTACTGACTGCTCAGAGGTGATCTGTGCCTGACATACAAGGCTATGTCCAACCCAGACTTTATGAACATGCTTCACCTCAAGACCTCTACATCCATCAGAACTACAAGGGCAGGAGACCTAAACCTCAACACAGATATTAATAGGATGTGCTGGACGGACAGATTCATCACCCAGAGAGTCCATATGCTGTGGAACAACATCCTGGTACATGTGGGGCTGAGCACCTCACTGGCTTTGTTCAAGTGAGATCTTGACCAATGGATGGGAGATTGCAGGTATACCCCAGGGATAACCTCAGTATCACTGCTTGACAGAGGCACAGCAAAATAATGGGCATATCCATCAACTTGCAGGGGTGGCAGACGCCACAAAACTCTGGCCTAGGCTTATTAATGCCCTAGGGCAGATAGCCTAGTATGAACCTATGGACATAGGCCTGGGGCAGTTCCTGCTATTAGGACAGTGGTCTGCAGCAGGCTATATAGTAGTAGTCGGTTTTAGCCATTGTTTTTGACCATGGCTATTCCATGTTGCTTCTTGTTGTGGTACAAACATGGGTGTGTGGTTATCCATGCTATTTATTGCTAGACACCCTCATTTTGTATCTTGTTCCATGTTTTTGCACATGTACATCACTGTATGACGTGCAGCTGTTTCCACAGGGTCATATGCGTGGATATGGATGTTAGTTGGGGTCCTCAGGTGTGCATATTGTACATGATATTACATTACTTAACACATGGCATTCATGCCTCAGGTGGTGCTGCAGGGCCACCTCTGTTGGATACACATACTACACTCCCTGTACATTTGGAAGCAGGTTGTGTCATGTTAGGCATCCCTGTTACTGTATGAGTGAGTCAGAGCGGTATCAGTCCCAGTGTTCCTACTGACCAAGCGTATGTGCTATGCGTTGCCTCTTTGCCAAGGCCAGGGCATACTGGGCACGCCTCCTTCTGCCTACTGGGACAAGGTCAGGTTGTTCCTCCTCCGAGTCACCCCTGCCTGTGGTGGCCTTGGCAATGGTGGGGGGATGTTTGGCCCAGCCCTGTGCTGGTCCTGCTGCAGCTGTTTCCGCAGGATCATATTATGTAGCATAGCACATATCATGATCATTTGGGTACATGTAGTTGGTGTGTACTGCAAAGCTCCACCAGATGTGTCCAGACACCGGAACCGTGACTTGAGCAGCCCAAACACACGCTCTATGATATTACGTGTTTGTGCGTGTGCCTCATTATGGCGTTCCTGTTCAGGTGTGTGTGCATTTCTGATGGGTGTCATCAGCCACGGCTCAAGTGCATAACCTGCATCCCCGCTAGGTGTCCGTGTGGGAAGTCCCCATTGGCAAATGATTGGTACAGCTGCGTCAGATGCCAGATGTGGGAATCGTGGTAGCTCCCAGGGCAGCCAGCACACACATTCATTATTATGCCCTGGGCATCACACACGACCTGGCAGTTGATGGAGGGGTATCCCTTGCGGTTAATGTAGACTCTACCCCGCTCACCGGCTGGTGCTTTGATGCGTATGGTGCAGTCTATTGCACCCAGCACCTCAGTGTATCCCGCTATTTGCTGGAAGAGACGCATATTGCTGGCCACAACTTCATGGTCATTAGGGACATATATATGATCACTGACATGTGGTGACATGGCATCCAGGAACTGGTGCAGTACCCTGGAGGCTGATGCCTGTGATATCCCCATCATATCACCAGTTGGTCTCTGGAAGGTACCTGTTGCTAGTATTCTTAGGCCAACACATACCTTGGTTTCCACTGGGATGGGTTCCCCTCTGTTGGTTCTGTGTGTGAGGTGTGGCCTGCACAGCTCAACAATCTGCTGCAGGAGTTCTCTGTCCACTCTATAGCGCTCTACTATCTCCAGCTCATGTAACCCATGGTAGGTGACCCTGGGCCTGTATACTCTTCTCCTTCTCCTCACTCTGGGTTGTCTGTCAGCATCTGCATTGTCACCACCCTCAGCAATTCGCCTATGCCTGATTATAATAGCCACGGCATCCCCTAGCATTTCTGCTCTGAGTTCAGCTTTATTTCAGTTTTCAATTCTGATAGCTTAGCTTCTGGCAGTATCTCTTGTGAGAAACAGCCTTCACTGCTCTTTGTTGTGTTTTAAGTGCTGGGCTGGGCTTCTAGTCTGCCTGTGTAATTGCCTGCTTGTAATTGTTTCCACCAATTAACTCCAGCAGTATTCCCTGGCAGTTTCCTGTATTTTGGTTGTTTCCTGTTTCCTCTCTGTTTCCTGAGGGGAGCAATGTGCACACCAGCTTAAACACGCTCACAGTCACTTAAACGCAGCGTACACATCCCTACACGGTGTTACACGCGCACACATCCTTACACGGTGTTAGCTAGGCTGATTCATGCTAAAACGCGTACACTGCCTTACACACGCACGCGCAAACCGTTGTAAACAGTTTGCAACACGCTCCCACATGTTGAACCTGGCTTACACGCACACCCGCACATGCACGTATATCAAGAAACTTGGACTGTAGGGATAGCGTATACCCTCAATTTCTTGACTTTCCTAGTCTTCTGTTGGGACACACTGCGGCCTGATGTCTGTGTGTCATCTGTTACCTTAGATTGCCCTGGAATCTGGGACATTCCTTTCTATCCTTCCCTCCGTGATGTCACCTACCTCTTACTCTGTTCCTCCCCTTCTCTAACTCTTACACTACTCAGAAAGTGCTCATTACCTATGTGGCAGTGTGATTCAGTATTGTAACCCTCATTTACATAGGATTGCCTAGTAATGCTTAGTTACATATCTTACACGGAGCTTCCCCCCCTTGACAACCACTAAACGGAGGCCATATTGTTTTTAGTCTGCAAGTCCCTCCATTGACATTCCATGTAATACATAAATCCCACAATTGTGGGCTTATAAGCTTCGGTTTTCAGTTTTAGGTAGCGCACCTTGTTTGCGCGGGTGTGCGCTGCAGTTAAACACAAAAATCCCGTGGAAAAAAAAAAGTTAAATAACTTATTTTTGCAACACTTTTTCATGCCAATGGCCACATATTTGGCCATTGGCATGCTTAATGACACATATGCACCCTTTATTTGGAGCTGACATAGCTCCATTTTTGATTTTGCAGAAATGTACTCAGTTGTCAGCTGAGTACATTTCTGCAGCTAACACGTCCGTTACACGGACTGGTTTCTGCTTCGTGGATCGCTCAAATACCTCATTTGCATATCTTGGAGCTGCAAATGAGGTATTGAGCATTTCCACGCCAGTCCGTAAGAGACGTGTTAGCTGTCTCTTACATGGAGGTTTGGGCTGTACCTGAATCGGGAGGCTTACACGGAGGCTTACACTACTCTTGAACTCCGTGTAAGCCTTCCTGAATCTGGCCCTATGTTTGTTTGTGTGTGTGTGTGTGTGTGTGTGTGTGTGTGTGTGTGTGTGTGTGTGTGTGTGTGTGTGTGTGTGTGTGTGTGTGTGTGTGTGTGTGTGATATGCTTCAGCTAATTGTGTAGTAACTTACTTATCTGGTACAGTCGCCTGTTCCTTCAAGAAATCACAATAATACTAAAGCCAGATGTGACTTGTGAGAGGTCACACATAACTATACTAGGTAAATGACTTACTTCTTAGTCAACCATTACATATTTAATATCTGTAACACAGACAATGTAAAATGATTCTGTAGTTATAAGTCCAATCACTGGATGTGTGGTACTGCTTTTGTGCTTACTCACAAACAGTGAAGAGTGCTTGCAGTAGGCCAGGGAATATATGAAGTGAACCAGAACTAGGCCAGAGAAATGAGTGATGGTCACAGTACTACAGCGAGTCCATCACTATGCAGATGCAGTGCCAGCATACCTCTCAACCTCTTAGAGCAAGAAAGCTGGACAAAGCCATGAATAAAAGTGGGACAAAGGTCCAAAAATAGGGACAATTTTAAATATTGCTGTTACAAACTTACAATGTTGATAGACTAACAGGTTTTGCATAGGATGAATTTTCGAAGGGTATGAAATCTGAAACTCAAATGTCTGTCATTATTTTCTAACTTTAGTCTTTAATAATTTACCACTAATTTGCCACAAAATCACAATTTTCTGAAAAACAGACCAAAAATATGAGGCAGAAATCTGGACATTCTGCGAAAATCTGTACAGTTGACAGCCATGATGCCAGTCATAACAAATGTCATTTTGTACCTCATTTGTAGTCTTAATTGTAAACAGAGTGTCAGAGCAGAAAATAGAGGTGTTATTGTCAATATAATACAGTGTAGTCTGGTGTTCAGTTGATCATTCTGTAGTATATCTAGAGTGAATATTTCTGGGGGTTACTATACTCTTTCTAACCAGGATATATGCTGAAGTAGGAAAAAAAGCACAGCAATGGAAATTCTAAATATGGGCCTTCATATGCTGGCTTTTTATGTGCATATATATGTTTGCATGTGTTTGCTTGCACATGCATGTGTATGTGTATGAATGCGTGAGCTGTGAGGGACAAAGAATGCTTCTAGTAGTTTTGTGTTGCTGACGAGATGATTTGGTCACTGACAAATAAGGGGGAAGGGTGAGGGCTTACAGCAAATACTCAGCAGTACCAGAAAAGAGTAGACAGGTGTGTAGAAGAAGGAGGGAAGGGCAGGAGAGAAGAGGAGAAAAATGAAGGATTAAGGCAAACAGCATAAATACACCAATCACATACTGGGGTGTAGGGAGAAGGCACAATTCAGGAGAGGAGAGAAGAGGAGAATTATCTGTTTTCTAATCCTCATCTCCTCGTGAGGTTTAAAATGGTAGCAAGTTGAGCAAGGCAGACTAGGTGTCTCTGTCACCAGCAGTAGTACCCTGCTCATTGTACAGGATCCCTCGATGCTCCCAAGTAAGCTAATCAGTGCAGTGTGTCCAGCATGTCCTGGGTCTTCCCTAGGGCTCATGCCTGGAACATCCCCTGTGGGTGGTAGTTCGCTGGCACATAAAAAGTGTCCTCATTAGGTGCTGAAACCACCTCAACAGATTCTTCAAAGACCAACTAGCAATGATACTTCTCCAAGAGCCTCTAAAATAACCAAACTCCTGACTGTGCCATGCAGACTGAGTCTGGCAATCCTTTAAGAGAACATAATTGCTGCCTGCTACTTGTATCTGTAGTCATGAGCTTTATGTCGATGCTTAGGAGGGTGTTAGTGGTAATGGTTAAGGTGCACACAAGGTGCAGGGTTTGCAGGGTTTGGTCTCAGGAGGGCAATTGGGCTTAAAATGGCTCGCAAGGGCAACTAGCCTAGTACTAATCTAATCTATAATCTATTAAAGGCTATGCCCTGAGTGATAATAACAACACAGACATACAGGTATAATGACAGCATCATCCTGTGCCTTAGTTATCCCTTTATTGCCATAATCAAGTACACTGTCCCTTGTGCAGCGAATACTGTGCACCTTCACTGTTTAGTCTGCCAAGTCACAATCCCCTCTATGCTCAGCCATGAAAAAGATCTCAGAATACTTAAATTTCTCCACCAGAAGTAGCTTCTTTCCCTCATCTGCAGATATTAGTCCACATTTTCTGGAAGAGACTCAGGTCCTCTGATTTGGAGGTACCAGTTTTTATCCCTTTCACTTCACACTCAGCAGTGAATCACTTCCACGGCATTCTGAAATTTGCATTCACTTAAGTTCAGGTAAACAACATTGTCTGAAAGCAACATAGGTACATTTCTCATAGCCCCAAACAGGATACTCTCCAAAGGTAAGCTGCTCCTTGGTATCCTGTTCATGAAAATCATGATCAGTAGAGGAGACAAGACACACCCTTGGTGGAGTTCAGTGGCCACCTTGAATGTATTCCGCTTAAGGCTGAGAATTTAAGCAAAATTCCCTTCCCATAAATAGTGGGATAAAACAGCATTTTGTGACACCATACTGTTGCAGTACTTTCCTGACGATATGCTTGACTGTATCGGCAAACTCCCATGACTCCTCTGATATATGTATAAAAACAAGGAGCTAATCTACCATTCCAGAATTAGGATGAGATCCACATTCTGGCAAACTCCCATGACTCCTCTAATATATGTATAGTAACAAGGAGCTAATCCACCATTCCAGAATTAGGATGAGATCCACGTTGCTCATCATGACTCAGAGGCTTAGACTTTAGACAAAGCTTTATTTCCAGCTGCATAATGCAGGCTTTTGATGGAAGGCTGAGGACATGGTCCTTCTTTAAGGGGAACATACTCGCTTATGCCCATTTCAGAATTTCCAGTCAGCCAGTCCAGTGGACCTGTCCCCTCCTTCCCTGTACGATACAAAAAGCATAATAAATGACATCCAGTAATAACTAGTACCTTCTGCATTTTAGGTCAGACCTGATCCATTTCCCTCACCTTGTCAGTGCAGAACTGTTTAATAGCCACACTTAACCTCATCAACAGAAATGGATTAATTCGCACCAGTTACTTCTGCCACTGCATGTCAATGGAGAGCACATTCTCTGGGTTCGGGAGCTCCTTAAATTGTTCCTTTCATCTTCAAGGAATGTCCACTGTCAATGTCAGCATTTTCCCATCCTTGCTGAGAACATCTGGGGCAATATGTTCTCCCACTTACCTCACTAAATGGTTTTCTAAAATCTCTTTGAGGCATTTCTTAGAGTCATGTTCAATGGCCTTCTCAGATCCTTCCCACACTCAGAACTTTGCTTCAATGACTGTCACAACTGCCCCTTATTGGTCTGTTCATACATATCAGTCATATCTGCAGAGCACTCCTCAGCCTCCGCAGCTAGCAGGAGTGATGATATGCTTTGAGGAAACTGAGAATGGCATGTACTTTGAGAGTTAAACCATGGGATGCAGAGAAAAGGAAGGCACTGACTAAAATGTAGCACCTGTGTACCAAACAATGTGCCAACAAGCATGACTACCACAACGTGTAGTAGAAATTCAAGTAAATCCTAGTTAATTGTGAAACAAAATGATGTAGAAGTTTGATCTAAAGTAGGACCAAAATATATGTTAGGGTATGAAATGAGCACATAGGATGAAGCTGATGGTCTTCGGCTGTCATATGTGTCTGTTATTATGTTGCACAGCAGCTGTATTTCTCATACAGAGCAGGAGAAAGAGCTGATAAATATGAATAAAAATTACATGCATTCTTTCATAATATGGCGTGCAAAGAAAGCCACATTAAAATTGAAAAAAAAAAAAATAAAATAAAAAAAAAGCAACTGCAAAGGCTGAAGTCACAACCATAATCTTACAAGAAGTTACATAAAGGTGTGCATTAGGGTCTGCTAGCTGGTGTATACTGGTATGGTAGTCAAGCATTATCTGTGATGAGGCTGTGCTCTTACTTAATGAAAAGGTGATCAAGAAGTGTGGTATATATAATTTACGGGTGAGATCAAAGCCAGTGTTATTATTTTGGGGGCCCCATCAAGTGTCAAGTCGGGGGGCCCCTGGACATTTCCAGACTAAGTATCACCTTGTCATTGCCAGCCTTCCTAATCAACATTTTCTTCATGATGTGGAGTTTTAGGAGTAATAAGCACAGACAGAACTGTACCTATGATACTCTAACATTAACATAGGCCTGTGAATCACACCATGTTGGCCCACCTCAGAGAGAGAAATTCACAGT
Organism: Protopterus annectens; assembly: GCF_019279795.1. Classification (NCBI taxonomy): domain Eukaryota; kingdom Metazoa; phylum Chordata; order Ceratodontiformes; family Protopteridae; genus Protopterus; species Protopterus annectens. Next base: position 394,633,126 of record NC_056732.1, on the reverse strand, counting down.
GACTGACTTAGTTGCATTTATGTTAGATTACAATAACCTTATGTACAAGTATGGCTTTAGGTGAAATGGACCCGTAGGCAAAGGGCTCCATGGTGCATCCCTACTACCTACCTTCTCATCCGTCTTTCCTGTTTTCTCCCACCCTGAGCTCATCACACCATGCAGATTGTTTTTTTTCTTCCTTTTCTCACAATTTGCTTTACTTTCAACTTTTTCCAGAAGCTATGGCTTTCTAGATGCTCTGAAGTACATATTTAGAGTTTTTTAAACAACCTTTTAATGCAATGATGGTCTGAAGACAAATATGAATAAGGAAGGAAGCAGACTGTCAGTGTTCAATTTTACTTTTCCTTGCATCCTTTCAATAAACAACCTGACTAGCCAACAGAGCACAGAAATAACTCTGTAGGAAATAACTGATTTAAGCAGGAGTTCTGGGAGCCACCAGACTCCCAGAAACCATAGCTTATAAATGCACTGAGATACAGTTTAGTGCATTTTCCTCAACTTTTAATCCTGTGGTGGCCTGAACAAAAATAATTAATAAGAAAAGCAATACATTCTTATTTTTTCTATTCAAGAAACAATAATTTGTGTCTAGTGCTTAATGTTAAAACGTGACAAAACAGTCATAGCTCCTACTTAACTCAGAAGTTAAATGTTTGCAAGGATACATAAATCTTATCTGGGAATACTGTCTGTTATCCTACAACCCCCCCCCCCACCACCATCTGTGAGTCCCCCTGGTCTTACATTGAGATTAAAGCAAAGGAACAAATAGCTGCAATCATGTATTTCAAGTGACCGCTGCCATATATGTACATTTCATGCCTCCTTACCCCTAACTCAGAGAGGCAGCCACCTGTATGTGTGCCTGATGTCTGATTGTGAAGAAAGGGAAAAATAATGATCACAGTAATACATTCCAACATGTTGCTCCTAGACAATACAGTGCCCTTACACAAGGTATACTGGCCTTCTTTAAACACCTGCACACCTCTGAGGTGTGTGAGAGAAGTAAATTAAATAATAATCACACTGTCCCCAGCCCCAGTGGAAGCTGTTGTGACCTCTTGTAGATATATCTGAGGTTTGAGTGTGAGGAAAGTTAAAGACATAATGACCAAACCATTTACAGCCCCCACACAAGCTATAGTAACTTTCTGTACACAACTCTGAGCAAGGCTGGTTTTAGAATAGGTGGTTTTGAGGTAAGAGTCCAGCATTAAATCCATGTTAAAATCCATTTATGCAGTCTGGAGTGTAACTGCCATCAAATCCTAGGATATCTAAAGGTTTGGATGTTTTTTGTTGTATTTTATGCCTTAGTTTTGAAAAATAATTACTTACTAACTGCATTTTTGCAGCTATCCAGAAGAATAATGTATAAGCATGACATTTCTTGTGTCCAGTCATTAAAATTGCTGCTATTTTTATTATACACACACACACACACACACACACACACACACACACACACACACACACACACACACACACACACAGATACACGTACACACACACACATACACACACACACACACACACACACACACACACACACACACACACACACACACACACACACACACACACAGACACACAGAAGCACAATGGCAGTGCTGATAATGCTTGTCATAGAAAGTGAAAGAAATTATAGGTAGCTTCTTATACTTACACTGTACTCACACACACACACACGCACACACATCACACACACACAGATATATTTATATATATATATATATATATATATATATATATATATATATATATATATATACATATATATATATATATATATATACACACACACACACACACACACACACACACACACACACACACACACACACACACACACACAAACACACATATAAATCTAATATGAACAGTCGATCCATAGAAATGTTGACGTGCTTAACGTCGACACACTTTGACAAAAATACGTTGACAAGCTACAGTGCAGGTTCCAAGGCTAATCCTTAGAACATGCAAAACAAATTAAAGTGCTTTCCTCTGTGCTCTCACGTGCATGTGTCTCACTCCCCCACACCCCGCTAATTATATATATTAACTCAGAGATTGCACAATGCCAGGGGAAAGGGTGTATTCCCTACCCTGGGGACTGTCGATCTTGCACATCTCTCAGCCATCTGTATATGTCAGCACAAGTGGGATGACAGCACAGAGGCTGACCAAAGTAAAATTTGATCTATGCTGCTCAACCCTGTGTGTGTGTGTGTGTGTGTGTGTGTGTGTGTGTGTGTGTGTGTGTGTGTGTGTGTGTGTGTGTGTGTATGTGTGTGTCTGTGTGTGTGTCTGCTGAGCAACCCATATGTGTGTATACACTTGCTTCTGTTATCTTTCGTGTTCTTTCTGAAGATTTCCATTTAATATATCATATTGTGTTTACAGCTATTTATTTATAATCCATTTTTATTCTGCAGTTACAACAGTGTAGTGATATCTCTAGTACTACTATAGCAAGATGGCAACATGATTCGCACTTTATTCATGGTCCTCTCTTTGACATTATATAATGCTAGGAAGACACTGGCAAAAATACATCATATGTGTACTGAGCAATGTTCCAGCAAGCATGACTACTAGAGAGTGTAGTACAAATTCAAGTAAATCCTAGTTAATTGTGAAAGAAAATGATGTAGAAGTTTGATCTAAAATAGGACCAAATATGTGTTAGGGTTATTATTTATGTGAGGAAGGGTGTGGTTCTAAGTATGTTGTCCACTGCAAGGACAGGAGAGGTGACTCCCATGGCCTCACTAAGTTAGCAATGCTGGAGTCAAGGTTGGAAGGCCTATAGATGCCATCAGCCTGGGGTGTGTTGGTAGTGCTTCCACTGATAGTGTCCCAAAATTTCTTGTGTACTTCACCAAAAATCTCTTTTAGGACTGCTGAAGATTCTGAATCACAAAATCCACCTCCTACATATACTTAGCAATTATTTGCATAATCTTGTAGTGTTGTCAGGCATTCACGTTGTTGTGAACTAGCATTCAGTATTACAGCCACTATACTCCATTCAAGTCTGCAGTCAGAGGCTTGCATTCAGAATGTGTTTCACAAACCTATTTTTTATTTTCTGCTATTTTTGTTAATAAAACAATTATAATTGCTCAAGTACATTAACCACTATCATCTAGATTTCTTGTGATTTTGGGAAATACATTTAGTTTCAGATAAGCAAAAATAGTTACTTGATTTTTTTTTTTTTATTTTGAAAATGTACATCTCTTCATATAAAGAAGGTCATCTATTTTAAGGCCAAAAGTTACTGGTGCAGAAGAAGAAGTTTTTTTTTGCAGAGAGAGAGAGAGATGTCACATCATGGACTGTCAAGAGAAGTACATAGAAAGAAACAAGAAACAAAAGTAGGAAATATAGGAAACAGAGCATCTAAGATAGGTTGAGAAGTGGGAGACATTGCTGAATAAAATCACATTTCCCTGTAAAGTTAAGTCTGCCCCCTTCAATGGATAAAAAATATATGTAAGGAATAATAATGCAGTTCATTCTTTTATTGTTGAAGTCATTGCTGGTGAAATCAGTAAGTAATTAGAAGATGAACTGCATGTCTTCTATTACTTTTGATTTGCTAAGCTTACAAGGTGTTTACCCTTATCAGTTGTACATTTTGTACTGCTTTGGTAGAGTATAATGTAGGACTATTGTTTAAACCAAACAAGAGCTGCAACGCCTACAGATTTTTTTCAGTGATTCAGAATGAGTCTAGGGTACATGTTCTCTGATTCTGTCACAGTGAGACACCCTATACTCACTGAAAGGTTCTTGAGGCTCCATAAATGCCAAAACAAAAATATGTAGGCTTCTCCACACAAAACAAAAGCACATCTTAAAGTATAAAAAAGCAGACAGTTCTTCTTATGCACACACACACACACACACACACACACACACACACACACACACACACACACACACACACACACACACACATGCACACACACACAAAGACGTACTTATGCACAAACACAGACATACTTATGCACAAACACAGACGTATACATATACACTTGAAGTAACCCACAATTGATTTTTGTTTTACTATTTATTTACATTGGTTATCCTTCTGCATTCAGTCTCATTCTACATAGAAGCAGCGGGTCTATATTAGAACACTGAACATTTGAAATGTCAGGTGTTCTAATATCAACACGTTTTCAGCGAAAGCTGAAAATATGGAAGTAACAGGAAACCGAATTCTTTCCTAGGGAAAGAATTCAGTTGTCCGTTTCTGTTGCTTCGGTATTTGCAGCGCTCTGGTGGAAAGTTACACGTCGGGTTCAGGTAAGTGTGCGATTGTGTGGACGTGTGGATTAGGGCGGGTTAGGTGAGTTAGGATTAGGGCATGGGTCAGGTAAGTGTGCGATTGTGTGGATGTGTGGGTTAGGGCGGGTTAGGTGAGTTAGGGTTAGGGCGCGGGTGAGGTGACTGTGTGATAGTGACAGACCTTAGGGTTAGGGTTCGGGTTAAGGTAAGTGGATAGTTAGTGGTGTATGTATAGTTTAGTGTAGGGTTAGGTGTATGAGTTTAGGTGTATGTGTGTGGATTGCTGTTTGTTTGGTGTGCTTGTGTTGTGTGAATGTGTTTTGGAACAGCAAATGTTTTCCCTAGGAAAAAATTTGCTGTTCCAAATGTTCGATGTTTTTATTTTCGATTGCTAGGGTTCGATATTAGAACACTCGACATTTTGAATGTTCGGTTTTCTAATATAGACCTGAAGCAGCACTAGTTAGCATGTTTTAAAGAGCAAGATTTTTTCAGACGTTTGATCCTGCTCTGAAACAGGCCTGGGCCTTCCTTGGGAACACTGGTCTCACTGCATAAAAATAATGCATATAGGGTCAATGGCACACTGTAATTAAAGTGGTGGAAATCCTGTAGAGCATTAGGGTGTTTCCCCTAATAGAAGATGCTAGACGGGGTAAAAGAAGAAAAAGTTTGTTTTATTCCTATCAGTCACAAGGTTTACCATGACCTTTAAGTAACCTATTTAGTCACTGTTCTGAGGGTACAAGTGTCTACTTGATTTTTTATGTTAACCTGGTAAGACCCCTGGGTAAAACTGTCACTTTTCAGGGATGTCTGGTTAAGTGAACTACTCAGGATCACATGGAATAAAAGTGGAAGTTGAGAGAATTAAACACATGACTAGGGGATGAAGCTCATTAATAGCTTATAGCCTAAACTACTATCCTTGGAGGAGTAGCTTGCACAGCTCCTTGATGACAGTGGAAATATGGAATTCCCCAACATCATTAGGATTAATTTTTTTTGGACCTTTACCGTTTTGAATACTGGTAGCAGGCGTTTTTCCATGTGGTTTACAGAGTTCCTTATAAAGCTCTAGGTTCCGGATAACGAGGAGTGTGGTGTTACACTATCAATTTATAGTGATAGCTCCTAGTGGACTTTAGTAATAGGCTCACTACATCCAGAGCCTGATGTCCCAGACAACATTTGTTACTAATAGTTAGTGCACATAATGTACAGTTGTGTAAGTTGAACTTACTATCCATAACAGTAGATGTTTGAATGATCACTGCTGCAGTAGCCTTAGCTATGTTGGTTATATCCTGTCAAGGATATAACAGCCGAACAGCTTCCAAATCTTCAGGGCATCTTCCACAAGCCCAAACTGTCAAACAGCTTGACTAAAAGACAAGTTTGGGTGCAAAGCCCTTCAGAGCTTTCCTGCCAGCAGAGAGAGGGAGGCTGAGCCCTAAAAGGACAAGGCTAGGAATAACAAAAAATAAATGTCCACGCCCTGGCATAAAGAACACACCAAAAACAAACAAACAAACAAACAAACAAACAAACAAACAAACAAACAAACAAACAAATGGGCTGGCGGGAGGGAGCAGCAACTGCAGCAGTGATCATTTGAACATCTACTGTTATGGCAAGTTCAACTTATACAACTGTACTACTGTATGTTTTTCACATTGATCACTGCTGCAGTACCTTAGCTATATGTGTAGATTACCATAGATAACTATATTTGGGAGGGGGAAGGAGAAGAGTCCAGAAGACCCTGGAGAATTGTCTGATTTAGACCTAGACAAGGAATCAAGCTTATAGTGCTTTTTAAAAGTATGTACAGAGGACCAAGTAGCAGCTTCTAGAATACTTGTAGAATCTAACCCTTTCTAAAAAGCCATAGAAGAAGCCAATATCCTTGTAGAGTGAGCCTTCACCCTGTCTGGAATAGATTTGTTATGATGAGTACAACAAAAGGTAATAAATAGCCTTAGTCAACCATTTGGAAACAGTTTGCTTTGACACAGGTTCTCTCTTTTTCTTAAGTTCATAAGAAATGAACAACTGATCTGAAGATATGAAATACTTAGTTGTGTCAAACCAGTACCTGAGATGTCTGTGGACATCCAAAGTATGAAATATCCTTTCTCCCTCATTTTAAGGTAAAGAAAAGAAAACTGAGAGATGGATAGTTTGGCTTAAAGTAAACTCAGATACCACTTTAGGCAAAAAGGATTAGTTCTCAAAAAAAGTATGTCCTTGTGGAAAATGAGGTAGAGTTGACTCACCATAAGTTCTTGCAACTAAGATACCCATCTTGCAGAGGTCAAAGCAATCATTAAAACTGTTTTCCATGTTAAGAACCTCAAGTCAGCCAGATTAACTGGTTCAGATGAGACAAGTGTTAGCTTCTCTTACACAAAATTAAGATCCCAAGGAGGGTCCACCAGTTTACTTGGAGGCCTCCTATGCAAAACTCCTTTCAAGAACATTTTGACATGACTGTCTTGAAAGAGAAGGATCCATGGGCAGACGTGCTGAAATAGCCAGAAAATGAACCTTGACAGAGGAATAAGAAAGGCCATAGGATATTAACTCACACAAACATTGCAAAACCAGAGAAATGACCCTGAAAGGGTATTGGTTATGTTGTTGGCACCAGCTAGAAACCTTTTTCCGTTTGATAATACATGATCTTCTAGTTGTAGGCTTTCATGTCTCTATTAGTACCTGCTGTATGTCCTCAGAAAACAGGTGTGCCTAAAAGGAGATGTAGCAGGTACTAATGGAGGCAAGAAAGCTTACGACTAGAAGATCATGCATTATCAAATGGAAAAGGTTTTCTAGCTGGTGCCAACAACATAACCAGTACCCTTTCCTGGCCATTTCCTAAAGAAGGCTGAAACATGGTTGCCTGGGCCAGAGGGGAGTCACCACAATGATGTATGGGGATTTCTCCTGAAGCTTTAGAAATGCCCTGGATATTAGTGGGAAGGTTGGAAAGGCCTACAGAAACATTCCTGTCCAAAGAAAAAAAAGGCATATATCTTCTAAGCCTTTTTGCATGGAATCCTGGAACAGAATTTTGGAAGATGATTGTTCAGAGAGGAGGCAAAGAGGTCTACTTAAGAAACTCCCCACAGATGGATCAAATCATGGAAAACTGCCAGATATAGTCTCCATTCATAAGGGTCTGTCCATGTCCTGCTCAGCATGTCTGCCACATAATTTTGCTCTGATGGAATGTAGGATGTCTGTAGTGTGAGACTGTGTTGTGAAGCTATATCACAAGCTAACATGGCTAGTTTGCAAAGGATGTATGACCTGATTCCCCCTTGTGTGTTGATGTACCACATAACTGTGATATTGCTTGTAACCACTTGAAGAGGCCCTGGGGACCAAAGATGGTTCAGAGAATAATGAGCCTTGCACAGGGCAAGCATTTCCTTGATATTTATGTGCTTATATCTGCCCTTGGTGTCCCACACCCCATGCACTTTTATATCTTCTGAAACTTCTGCTCGGGCAAAGTTTGAAGCATCTGTGGTGACTGACTGCTTTAGATCAGGGAGGGCAAAGGGGAAACCTTGATTTAAGGATATCTGTTGTCTCCACTAAGTGATTTCTCTTCTGACAAACCCCAGTACTGGGATCTGAAAAGATACATGGCATTGATGCTGGGACCAAAGAGATTTCAGGCATCACTGTATCTTTCTCATGTGAAGTCTTGCCATGTTATCATGAGAATCATAGATGCCATGAGATCTAAAATCCTCTCAGTGACTGGTCTGAAAACTATAGAAATAGATCTAAATAAAGATAATTTTTTTTCTTGTGAAAGAAAAACTATATGAACTAAGGTAGCTAGAAGACATCCTAGGAACACAATCCTGTGTGAGGGAATCTTGTGATCCCAGCTTCTGCATGAGATCTTTCTCTCTCTCAAAAGAGAGAGGTTCCTGACATTTTGAAAAAGGCTATTGAAAGATAAGCAAGTAATCTAAATACAGAAAAATATGTAAACCCTGTTGGAAAGAAAGAACTAAAACTGGTCTTCAAGCATTTTCTTTCTTTGGGACTAGGAAGATGCTTGAATAAAACCCTTTCCTCACCTGGGAATGAGAAAATGGTTCTATCACTCCTTGGTGATGAAGAACGGTTGGAAACAAAAGAGTCTGATCTGCAGGATGAGGAATGATCCCCTTGAAAGAAGGAATTTTCTCCCACTGCCATCTGTAACCTTGATGAATGATTTTCAGAACCCATTTGTCTGAAACAATCTGTTAACAGACAGTAAAATGGAGATTCTGACTTTCTGGAAGAGAAAAATGGCCAGGGTGGGAGAGTGTCAAAAGGTCTCTTGAATAAATCATTCAGACTTGTCGGAGTGTCTTTTCTTTTTCGAGGTTCGAGACTTCTTTTTGCAACCTCCTTTGTCAATTTAATGTCTGCTTACCTGAATTCTGTTGAGACTGTTTATTCTGCTTTTTGCAGAAGCTGAATGAGGAGTAAGAAAATCCCTTGGCCGATTAGAAAATCTTAGAGATTCCCTGGATCAGCTTGCCCCTTTCTTCACACTTTTTGATCACCTTTCCAGCACCGGGGCCAAATGCTAAATGTCTACCCAAATCTCATTTTTTGCATCATCTTGTAGATTTTGAGAATGCAGTCAAACAAACCTCCTTAAAATAGGTATCATTGGCAATATCCCTGGAAGAAGTATCAATAGAGTAATATACACACTGCAAACAATGAGTAGTGACCTGTGTGCAGTAGAAGAAACTATTTTTTTAAAGTATATTTTAATTCACAAGAAAAAATGTAGATAAAGGATTCCTCATACTTTCACAATATGTCAGAATAAACTTTAACATATGATCCTGACAATTTAAAATTCTGAAATTCAAATTTGTAGAAGTACTGTATATATATATATATATATATATTTCCCCACACCTGTCAATAATTTTCCCATCCTTATTAGAAAGAGTAAGATTGGACTTAACTTAATGATTAGCAGCAGAGGAGTCAACTAAGGCTATAGCTGCTGGATCAGGTTTGGGAATAGTTTATAAACATTTAAAAACTGAGGAACTTTATACAGCCTATCTTCTTTTTTAGGGACAGCTGGGTGACTATCAGGAAAATTGCAGGCAGTAAGACACACATGCTGTAAAGCATATAGGACAGGAGGAATAGGTGTAGGTTCTGAAAAATCCTTCTGTAACAACTCATAATATTTTCTGAGGGACTGAGAAACCTCAGTGTTCCCCCACTGAAAACACTGGGAAATTCTAGTAATAGTCTCAGAGAAAGAGAACCCCCACAGGGAGAATCAGGAAGTGGGCTGTCCTCTGAGTCTGAATCAGAAACCTGAGGACAAAACCCTGCATCTTCCTGTTTAGATTCAGAATCTTGAATCTCTTCAGGAAAGGAGGCATCCCTCTTTCTTTTACTGGAAACCACTCAACAAGAAGGATCAATAGCCGGAATCAAACTCTAAGCATGTCCCAGTAATCTACTCCTATACAAACAAGAAGTAGATAAATGGTTGATTTTCTGTTTCTTTTTGACAAGGAAAGTGGGGCCAACTGTGCTACTAATGGCAGCTGCTGCTTCCTCAGGGATGGGTACAGCATTCTGACACAATAGGGAAACCTTCCCTATTCCCTGTCTTGGGACCAACAAAAGTGTCTCTCCCTTGGCCATTAAGGTGACCCCAAAAGAGGCAGTGGATGTGACTAACCCCAGATCCATAGTGCCTATTGGTGCTACACCAAAGAGATCTAGAGTAAAGACAAGTGGTCTAAGCTACATCAAATGACCACAGCAGATATACCCACCTGTGGCTGAGGCAAATTGCTAGCCTGCTGTGTTAGCAAAGGCTATTTGTTTAACTTTTTCTTTTTGTGGCTAAAAGCAGGACTGACCGTGGGACTGACAATCTATTCCATGTTCAAGCTGAAATTGGTGCCCCTATCCTGGGGAAAACAAGCAACACATGCCAGTAAAACTAGCAGTCCACAAAAGTTACTCTTTTTTTAAGAGAAAAAAACACAGTAAAAAGCACTTTCAAATGCTACGGCAACTCCACAATAGAGAAATAAACACAATTTCTCCCTAGAAAATATTTTATGGGTTATTTAACACCACTTTAACTGACAGAAACAACAAGTGCTCTGTCTGTCTAACAGTATCTTACAGTCTCAAGACAATCCATTAAAACACAATACTCTTAGCTTTAAAATAACTTTCCTGAACAGGAAAGTAATAAAACATCAGTAAAAAATAAGAAAATTTAAGTTTTTTTTTTCTCCAAAGGGAACTTATCTGCCAGCTAAGGAAAGCACAAGCCAACCGTCGATCCTTGCAAGCCTCAGAGGAGTGCAACCTTCAGTAGCAGGAAAGCACTGAGGGGCTTTGCACTGAAATTTTGCTTTTTGTCAGCTCAGCTCAAGCTGCTTGACAGTTTGGGCTCGTGGAAGATGCCCTGAAGTTTTGGAAGCTGGCTGGCTGTTATATCCTTGGCAGGATATAGCCCATATATTTAAGGTTACTGCTGCAGTGATCAGTATGAAGAATATCTGTAGAACGTTTTGTAACAGCTCTGCTAACGCTCATTGGATAACTTACATCTGCATTCTATGGCATACAAAATGACAAAGAGAGCATTCTCAAACTTTCTTTGTTATGTTCTTTATTCCTAAGGATCTTTCCAGTATATAGATATGAACCAAGTTCAAAAGTGTTTGTTTAAATGACCGATTACCATTTTCTCTATTTTTCTACCATCATATAAAGTTATAGTTTCAATTAAAACTGCTAAATGCAAGTAGCCTGGTGGGAGAGGCAGCAGTCTCATTAAAGACCTATTTTTTTATTCTGGATCTCTCTCTTAAAGTGGAACAAGTCACTTAACAATACTAGTTCTTCTGTGTAACCCTACAAAGATGTTACCTCTTCCAAGAGAGTTAAAAAATAAAGAACATAGTGTATTCACAATTGGGTGCAAGGGTGATGCCAGACTAAGGAAAACCAATTTAAAAGTGTTCTGTATATTTCTCTCTCTCTTTTTTATTCCCTAAGAGTAACACATTTGGTCAGGAAAACGTGTGCCTCTTTGATCTTTGTGACCTTTTCTTTTGTAAGTACAGAAGGTGATGAGAGGAAGGGAAATGCATGAGTCTACAGTTATAAGATATAACCTCATGCACCTCCTGTATTACTAGATTATAAAATATAACCACAGTCCACTGCAAAGAAGTAGCTCACTAGAACTATGAAAATAAATCATTAAAATGCAAGTAAACAGTTAACAGAGAGTTCTCAGCTGATGCAATTAAGCTCTTGTTCTTTATAAATGGAAGAACTGGTTTATTATACCATGATCCCCCCAAAACGTGCACGCTGATTGGCCAGCGTGCCCGTTGTAAATCGAGTTATACTAATGGAAAAAGGTCCGTCGCCGGACTTTTTCCATTAGTATAACTCGTTTTTTTAAAACACTGTCTCGCTATGTTAAATGGGTTTAACATAGCGAGACAGCTTTAAAATAAGCAACGGAGATCTCCGTTGCTTATTTTAAAGCTGTCTCGCTATATTAAACCCATTTAACATAGCGAGACAGTGTAAAAGCGGAGAGCAAGATCTCCGTTGCTTTTATGTTTAAGCTATGTTAAATGAGTTTAACATAGCGAGACATTTAAAATAAGCAACGGACATCTCCGTTGCTTATTTTAAAACTGTCTTGCTATGTTAAACTCATTTAACATAGCGAAACACTAAAAAAAGCAACGGAGATCTTGCTTTCTCCGTTGCTTTTGCCCACAGCTCTGATGTACTGCGCAGGCGCGCAGTACATCAGAACTGCCGGGGATGCCAGACATCTGTGGAAGGGCAGTAAACAGGCATTATACTATGCCATTATTTAAGAAAAGTAATAGTTTCTTTTCTTAAATAATGTCATGGTATAATAGCAATAACCCATGCCTGGGTGTGGGTAATGCTAAATTTACCCACGGTTGGCTTTGTTTGGTCCCTCGGGCTTCGCCCTCGGGACCAAACCACGCCAACTGTGGGTAAATTTAGCATTACCCACACCCAGGCGTGGGTTATTGCTATAATAACCTTTGCTGTTTGAAAGGAAGCTACTAAAGTAAACTGATGTGTTCTGCAAAAGGAAATTATATAATGGTTTCTAGGTATACAACTGAGGAACTGGAATGTAAAACTATCTGATTCTGGTCTTTGTTCTGTCTTGTCTTTGCTTGGAATATGTTCAGGTAACCACTCCCTTGTAAGTTTGTTATCTACAATTTCTATTATCTTCTAGGAGCTTGTAATAGTAAGGGTTCAGAACTCAAGTTGTGTGTAGATTTATGCATCTAGCCTGGGTACAGTTTTTCTTTAAATATTCCTAACTGTATAACTATTATTTTGATATTCCTTGTGCATTTTCTCTTTCCTCTGCATAGTTAATCTGTAACTGCACTGCCTTATTATGCAAGTAAAATGTATTTATTTAATCATCTTTAGGCTGTTGAGGTTGGGCTTTCATTATATATGTATTATTGCTATGTATTATCTAAGAGGAGGGTTATACTTTACCACTGTAGGTTAACAATCTAGGGGTCCCATTTCCACTCAGATCATTTAGGCCTACTACCAGTAAAAATCTTAATGTGTAAAAGTTCATATTTGGCTCAATATATATGGCTGAACAGCATCAGGTAACTGGAGGTCCCCGGACAAGCCAGGGTGGTGTATGGAAATAATAACTTGTGTGAAGGATAGTTACTGCTGGAAATGGGCACTGGAAAACACCCAGGTTCACAAAGACAGTGTCAAGAAAGGGGCCTTGTGGTGCTAGCCTTGTGACTCAGCTCTGTAAGTAGTCCATGTGCAGTCCAATCTGGGTTGGATGTTGAAATCTTATACCCAGGACAACAGTACATATTTTCTTTATGCTCTTTGGGCCAGACTGCATTCTTTAACTTGATTATTGCGTTAGACTTATGTGCACTTTTTTCTTTTATTTTAACCTGCTGAGTAAAAGTGGTGTAACTGAAGATTCTATCCCTTTGGTGCTAGCTAGGATCTTTTGTTGACATTGGTGGCAGTGTTGCCATCAGTCTGTGACACTGTAGGTTGCATCAGTGGGATTCAAACTCCATCAGTGTCATTGTTCATGTCATGTTTTAGTACGCATTGGTGGGATTCAAACCCCCATCCACGCCACCATTCCATTCATTCAATTATTAGTGTCATAATGATTTTCAACTGCAATAAACTTTAGCTGAAGAGACCCATAATGGATTAATCTACACAAGCTTTTGCAAACATCTTTAAGGTTGCCACTGTCATTGCAAGTCTTATTTGGAATTATCATTTTCAGATTCATATGTGATCTGTCACCACTTTACTGCCACAGGTCATATACTGTTAAGTTATGCAAAAAGTGTCTACAATATGAAACTTAATAATGGAAGTGATGGCTGTATATAAGATAAGGTTTATTTAAAGTAGAATAGAAAAGTCAGTGGTGGTAGTTACAGTATTAAGGCTCACTTAGATCATAATAAGTGAAGTTGAACATGAAATGGACAAAGAGTTAAACACTACAATGGTAAGATAAATGAGAGCTGGTAATCAGTAACACATTCTCACTGCAGCAGATGTGGGAAGTCATACATTTTTAATGTAATGTCTTAAAAGTGTAATGACTGACAACGATCAGTGTGTAATGACTGACAATGATCAGTGTGTAATGACTGACAAGGATTAGCATGTATTGACTGGCAATGATCATTGTATAATGAATGACAATGATCATTGTGTAATGACTGACAAGGATCAGTGTAGTAGTAAAAGTCGAAGTAACGAATCATGAGTTTTCTTTAACAAGGTGGTGGTAATAAGCACTACAATTGTTGAAGACAGATAAAAACTGTACTGAGAAGAGCAGCTGGAAGAATGATGCATATTAACAGAAAGGGAAGAACTCTTGTCTGAGAGATGATGAGCACTAGTTACTTATAATTAGCCAGCTTTTTAAGTAAACAGCTATAAGCACTAGGTAAAAACAATATGCTTCTACATAGGATGTAGCCTAGGAGGGAGATGAAATGGCATGAGGTTAATTGCAGGATAACAGGATAGTAAAGCTAACAGAAAGAAATGTAGATTTCTTGTTTGGATTTGAATATTTTGACTAGTCAACTCATTAAACTTTTGAATTTTCTCACACATTGTGTCGCTCCCCAGAGGGATGGTATCCAATAACATGACAATAATGAACGCAGATTAGTTGATGTGCCCAATGGGAATGACACACTGGATGACTCCTGTATTACCGGTCTTGAGAAATGCTCACACATGAATGGGGGTAGTTAATTTGCTGGTAATAAGATAGTGTAGGCTGATTGCATTCAGCTGATCATTTCCATTTGAACACTGGATGTTCAGGCACTGACATATATCTGTTTATAACAAATTTGTGGTTTATATGAAACAACTTAACCAATTCACTAATAACAACCAGTCTGTTTTTAATTTTGATTGTTGGTTTGCTAAAAGTTTCTTCTTTACTGGTGGAGATTGCATTGATTCAGACTTTCAGACTTCAAAAGTATTGATTCAGACTTTTGAAAAGAAATAGTTAAAACTACATAGTTCACAGCTGGATGATGGATTCTAAACTGAATGCTTAAGGGTAAAATGGTTCCACAAGAACTATGTTTTTGGAGTTTTGTAAATGGTGTGGAACAAGAGTCAAACTTTTAGAATAAGTTGTTAAATGTGTCTGATTGATACAGGTTTGAACTGATGCATTTATTAATTAAGCAAAATGAGTTGTTAATTGGGAAACTGAAAGATGAATTGTTAAAAGTGAACAATAACATTATGAATGATTCGTTATTTGATAACTATAAAATGATAGCACTGTTTTTAGTAAGGTAGACCAGCAATACAAGGTAATTAAGCTTAGGAGAGCGAAGAAGTTGTCAGGAGAGATGACAAACAGTGTTAAACCAATACTGCTTACCTATTATGTGGTAAAGAAGGTAAAAAACTCAATTAACAAATCAAATTATGTAAGCAAAGCGGATAATATTAACAGTAATAATTTTAACAATAACAATGTTAATAATAATTTATCAAGAACCCTGCAAGATAGATTTGATTTAAACAACTTTTTGGAATTTCTATCTCTCCATAGGTCAGAGAGACTTGCCAAGTGTCTAGAATCAACAGAGACATCAAATTATCATGTAGGCAATTACAATTACCAGAGGACACCATTAGATCAGAGAGGCAAAAGAACGACCATAACAGGAAGAGACAGAGGGAG
Source organism: Protopterus annectens (assembly GCF_019279795.1). Lineage (NCBI taxonomy): Eukaryota > Metazoa > Chordata > Ceratodontiformes > Protopteridae > Protopterus > Protopterus annectens. Next base: position 394,617,471 of record NC_056732.1, on the reverse strand, counting down.
GAGGAATAGATAGATTCAACACCTGGGATTATAGTATCCTGTGATGATGGAATAGTATTGAGGCATAATGGCTTCAACATTTTTAATTATAGCGATTTAACAGTCACCTCCGATTATTTTGCAGTCTTTGAAAACAGCTTTACTGTCATTCCTAGTAAATGTTTTGATTTAGGGGACTCTTTAATTGAATCAAAGTTATTTACTAGGAAAAAAATAGAACCAACACTAACAAACTGAATAAAAAATGGCAGCGCAATAACAATCCAGCGATATACCAATGCAATAATTGTAATAAAATCCAGTAATATGCCAATGCAGTTGAAATAAATCCAAGTGAAATCCAAGTGAAATAAGGAATCCAAGTTTATTGAATAGTAGGTAAGCACTTTCGGCTGTGACACCAGCCTTCATCAGACAACCATTATAGTGAAAAAAACTTCTTATATAGTAATCTGTATTCACTAATTACAGTCAATTATCCAATTGATTACTCAATGGTAAACAGTTGCTTTAAATATAAAATAATAATAATTATTAATTAGTTATAAGTATACATATTTAATTATTATTTAAAATATATCTTTACATATGTCATAATAAATAATGCCTATATAAAACCATATTAAGATATTGTTATAAAACAAACTCTATACATAATTGCCATAGGACAATACTCTTATCTATTATAGACCTTGAGTTTTAAAATGCTTGCAATAGAAATTGAGTCATTTAGACCCGGAAATTGTGTTGCATTTAAAAGAACCTGCCACCAATATTCTTTGGATTCTAAAATCACTTTCCATGGACCTTTTCTTGGAGATGGTCGTACCTGTTCTAATACTATAAACTTAAATGTAAGTGTAGAATTTTGTACCAGATGTCTATATAATGCATTGGTATGTGATTGTGTTTCAATTGTATTTGCCTGTAACATTAATCTCTATACCCATAATTGACAAATGGTCCACTTCTAGTATATAAGCACAATATGTGCACGTTACATTTTCTCATGGTTCCTTTGGTTTTCTCTGCAGCAGCAGTATGCTCACACTGTTCAGCCTTTTATATAGGCAAAACAGAACGAAAACTAAAACAGCGTATTTATAAGCATATTTATGAAATTAATAAACAATCACATACCAATGCATTATATAGACATCTGGTACAAAATTCTACACATAAATTTAAGTTTATAGCATTAGAACAGATACGACCATCTCCAAGAAAAGGTCCATGGAAAGTGATTTTAGAATCCAAAGAATATTGGTGGCAGGTTCTTTTAAATGCCACACAATTTCCGGGTCTAAATGACTCAATTTCTATTCCAAGCATTTTAAAACTCAAGGTCTATAATAGATAGAGTATTGTCCTATGGCAATTATGTAGAGTTTGTTTTATAACAATATTTTAATATGGTTTTATATAGGCATTATTTATTATGACATATGTAAAGATATATTTTAAATGATAATTAAATATGTATACTTATAACTAATTAATTATTATTATTTTATATTTAAAGCAACTGTTTACCATTGAGTAATCAATTGGATAACTGATTGTAATTAGTGAATAAAGATTACTATATAAGAAGTTTTTTTCACTATAATGGTTGTCTGATGAAGGCTGGTGTCACAGCCGAAAGCGCTTACCTACTATTCAATAAACTTGGATTCCTTATTTCACTTGGATTTCACTTGGATTTATTTCAACTGCATTGGCATATTACTGGATTTTATTACAATTATTGCATTGGTATATCGCTGGATTGCTATTGCGCTGCCATTTTTTTATTCAGTTTATTTACTAGGAAACTTAATTTGGTTTAGCAGTTTGGTGCATTTAAGGATAACTTGTATGAATCCAGAGAGATGTTTAAAAGAAGAGTATTTTGAACTCAGTTATGAACTTTATAGTGTAAGCATTCAAGAGGAGACTAACTCTGACATTTGTAAGTATATGATTCAGAAAGAAAAACAGTCATCATATAATCTTATTGAGGATCAAAGAACATTGCTACACTTGATCTCCAATGACATGTTGGTGTGTACTATGAAGCTCAACAGGTTTTGTTCTATTTGATACTATAGATGCATAAGTGAAATATTTGACTTACTACAGGATACCGTTACATATATACAAGTTTCAAGAAATCAACATGGTCTGTACGAAAAGGATATGTTATGCTCCATCATATTAGGGATACATATGATAGTGGCAGATGATCACACTTATGAAATATGGATCATATTGTTCTCATGGCTATACTCAGGTGTTTTTAGGGTTAGCAAACTTTTACAGTCATTACACCAGATTCTTTTGATCAAGAATGTTTTAGTAATTTGGATTTCTTGATCTGAAACTAACCAATGTGAAGCAGGTCAACAGGTTACATTTGACAGGGCAAAATGCCTATTATGTGTCCAGTTCACTGTCGTTTGGACTCTACTGCACCTGCAGAAAGGGGCAGCTCACCATGACTTTGTGTTCAAACTCCCATCTGATCACCTTGTTTCACCCAGACATTTAGGTCATACTCTCAGTAAAGTCTTAAGGGCCCAAGGTTTACCCAGTGAATTGTATAGGTTTTATTCATTCTGGATTAAGAGGGTCATTAACCTTTCCAAAGAAAGTCCATCTGTGGAAGCTATAAAGCACACAAGCAGTGGTCTTTTAGAGCTTTTCTTTCTTATATTAGGTAAAGTGCTGCAAAATGTGTTAGCTAAGTTTGAATTTTGCTTCAGGTATCAGACATGTGTTAATAGTGGGCCACTTATTTATTTCTTGAGCAGCTAGCAGAACATCAGTGTAACAGAATGGTTTGAATCTTCACCTCAGTCCCTCAGCTTAGGAGATGAATCAAAGAAGCTTCCCAGAGCTGCACTGGGACCAGCTGTGGACAGACATGGATTTTGCTTGTGCACAAGAAGGTCTGCCCCTTGCTGTTGTTATACACTTGGAAAGAATCATATTGGTTTTAGGCCTAAATGTTTTTTATCTAAGATAATTGCAGACTTGGTATCACTTCTTTGACAATACCCTGACATGAAGGTCATCTGGTCTACCATCATTCCAAGGATTCACTGGGTTGGAAGAATAAAATCAGTGCTGCTGGAGTTGTTCAAAAGGTTCATCAGCTAAAGAACTGCCACGGCAGTTCTTCAGTTCAGTTTTTAGGCAAGCACTTAGTGTAGTTCTGTGATAATGGGGTTTATTTATGTAATATTGGACTTAATTTGTTTAATTTTCAGCTGGCATGTCTTTACAAGAGAATTTATAAACTTTTACCTCATTGGCTAATTGGCTATTTGAAATTTGTGCATACAAAAATAGGGAGGGAGGGAATGTAAGAAAGCTTGTGTATTTTTTTAATAAACATCTTTATTAAATTATCACATATGTGGTGCAGCAGTAGCGTTGTTTGCCTCACAGCAAGAGGTTCTCCCGTTCGATTCTTGGCTGGAGTGCGGGGAGTGCCTTCTGTGTGGAGTCTGCATGTCTTCCCTGCGGTTGGGTGGGCATTCGAAAGACATGTGTAAATGGGCGTGCCTTCGTGGAAGGTTGAACATTGAGCTGGCACTTTGGCGTTTGTCAAAATCTACTGCTAATCATTAGCGGACTGGAGTTCTGCTGTGGCGACCCCTAACCGGGAAAAGCCGAAAGACAACAACAACATTAAATTATCACATATGACATAGGCAAACTTACATTTATATAAATGAAAAACAAACAAAATGACACCACTTTAGTTGCAAACATTATGCATCACAGACACAGATGAAACAACTGTAGTTATAAACGGTTTACTATCATAATTTCGAATGAAACTCGGTCGACCGCACTATGTTCAAACATGTAAAGTCAAACACGGCAATGTCGAACTTCAAAAGCAAGCCTAGGAATGGGTTTTAACTTGGGTGGAGATAGGGGTTTATTGCTATTGCCGAACTACAAACCTCACCCCTATCTCGACCCATGTTAAAACCCCTTCCTAGGCTTGCTTTTGAAGTTTGACATTGCCGTGTTTGACTTTGCATGTTCGAACATAGTGCGCTCAACCGAGTTTCATTTGAAATTATGATAGTAAACCATTGCAAATGTTATACATCACTTATAAACCATCCAGTCATCGTCAGTTAAGCATTATAGGCCTCATTCAAATCCTACCTCTTAAACATTGTTCCTTCTCTGCATATATTGTTCTCACAATTCCCATTTATTCCTATGGAGTTTGCTCCTTCCCTTTTCTAAAGATCTCAATTCCAGTTGTTTTATCTCTCTTACTATATTTACTACTTCTAGTACCATTTTGTAGTAATTGATGTTTTTGGCAGCCACCATAATTAGACTTAGCAGGGCTTTACTATGTTTAGGCAGTTCTGATTCTGTATTATAGCTCAAAAAAATCATCTCCCCAGTCAATCCAATCAGCTCATCCAGCATCTCTGACAGAGTGTTCTGCAAGGAATTCCTAAAGTCTGCTAGCTCATTACACTCCCAAAAATATGTTACCAGCCACCTCTTTCTTACCTGTTACATCTCCAGCATTTGCTATCAACCTGAGGAAAAATTCTTTGGAGTCTACTTGGAGTATAAAAATATCTATGTAAACACTTCCAGGCAAAGATCCTAAATCTTCTAGACTTTGTTGCATATTTGGAAGATGTACACATATACCCCCATTGTCTCTTTGTGAATTGCTTATACAGACTCTCTTCCCAGTCCTTTACATTAAGTATCCTGTTTTTTGTTTATTTTTACTAGTTATTGATTATTACAGATATTTATAGCACTTTTATTGTCTGCTGCATACTTTTTACTTTATTTTACAGCTGTAAACTAGTCTGCACAGTTGTGCTAAAACTGTCTGCCTCACAGGGTCTGATAAATAAAGTTTTTACTGTCACACTGTTTGTAAATCTTTTCTAGCTAGTTTCATTGTGTGTGAGGTATTAACTGGAAATTTTCTCCATTTGTTAAACATCTGTTTGTGTTTGTTTGTTCTGATTTCCTGCCAAGGAATGTATCATATAACTGATTTGTTTGCAGTTAAGAGCATTCTCTAGAGTCTCCTTGCTCCTTTATCTCTTTAAAGCTTTCATTTAAAGGCTCAATGCTGTTCTTTTGCTGTGATAAACATTTCTGTGTTTTTTTTCTGCCTATGTGGTGTGGGTAGTAGCTGTAGCATTGTCCATATTCAGGTTTGTGTTCTGGGCCTAGTTGTTTGTTTGCCTAGGCTGTGTGTCTGAGCACATGTTCCAGGCCATCTTAGTTTAGCAAAAGCCATTTTGCATTTCAGTGAGAGTGTAGTGTTTATGGTCATTGGCTAATTGGGGTTACCTGGACTACGGCTTGGAGTAAACACCTCATTGGTTCTTTCGAGCTTTTTTAAAGTTGTTTCAGGTTTCAACTTTCTGTTACTTAAGAAGTTACCTTGTGAGTGTTTCTGCCATTTCACACAGAGCTAATCGGAGGAAGGACACTGAGGAAAACTAAGATCTGTGATATAAGTTGTTTGCTTATTTTTACTAGTTATTGCTTATTATAGATATTTATAGCACTTTTATTGTCTGCTGTATACTTTTTACTGTATTTTATAGCTGTAAACTATTCTGCACAATTGTGCTAAAATTGTTTGCCTCACAGGGCCTGATAAATAAGAGTTTTACTGTCACACTGTTTGTAAATCTTTTCTAGCTAGTTTCACTGTGTGTGAGGTATTAACTGGAAATTTCCTCCCTTTGTTAAACATCTGTTTGTGTTTGTTTGTTCTGATTTCCTGCCAAGGAGTGTAGCATATAACTGATTTGTTTGACGTTAAGAGCATTCTCTAGAGTATTTTTGCTCCTTTATCTGTTTAAAACTTTCATTTAAAGGCTCTCTGTTGTTTTTTTGCTGTGACAAACATTTCTGTGGTGGTTTTCTGCCTATGTGATGTGGGTAGTAGCTGTAGCATTGTTCATATTCAGGCTTGTGTTCTGGGCCTAGTTGTCTGTTTGCAGAGGCTGTGTGTCTGAGCACATGTTCCAAGTCATCTTAGTTTAGCAAAAGCCATTTTGCATTTCGGTGAGAGTGTAGTGTTTATGGCCATTGGCTGATTGGGGTTACCTGTACTACAGCTTGGAGTATACACCTCATTGGTTCTTGCAAGCTTTTTTTTTAAAGTTGTTTCAAGTTTCAACTTTCTGTTACTTAAGAAGTTACCTTGTGAGTGTTTCTGCCATTTCACACAGAGCTAATCGGAGGAAGGGCACTGAGGAAAACTCTGATCTGTTATATATAATATTAAATTTCTTGTTTTTTTTCTTATTTTTACTAGTTATTGTATATTATAGATATTTGTAGCACTTTTATTGTCTGCTGTATACTTTTTACTGTATTTTATAGCTGTAAAATAGCTTGCACATCTGCGCTAAAATTGTCTACCTCACAGGGCCTGATAAATAAGGTTTTTACAGTCACACTGTTTGTAAATCTTTTCTAGCTAGTTTCACTTTGTGTGAGGTATTAACTGGAATTTTTTTCCATTTGTTAACATCAGTTTGTGTTTGTTTGTTCTGATTTCCTGCCAAGGAGTATATCATATAACTGATTTAGTTACTTGGTGGCTTTGCAGTTGCCCGCCCCTACTATAAATTTGATCTGGGACACTCCTCCCAGTCCAGTGTCATTAGCTCATTCTACCTAATACAGAGAGAACATTTGAGAAGGCCTTCCCACTTAGTTTCTTAACCTTGAATTATCTTCTGCTCCTCCTTTCTACCTTTCCACTTTACTACAAAAAAAAAAATTGTTTGAATCTCCCTTTGTTCTGACTTAGTATGCTTCTCAGCTGATTAGTATATTTTTTGGCACTTTTTAACTGTTCAGAGAAGAATAAAACAATAATTGAATTCAGTTCAGAATACATTTTGAATAAATTGCATTTATTTAAACTGTATTTGCTTTAATACTGCTACACACTCAGGTGTGCTAGCTTGTACTGCACTTGAATTGTTTTTAGTGTGGTTTTAGTTGCTTTTCTGTAAAAAAAATATAAGCTTGCTTCCTGCCTTTTCTGTAACTAGTCTAGTCAAGATACAGATTTGCTGTATCCAGGACTGTATGTAAGCGTCTGAGCCTACCAAGCCTTTCTGTGTTGGAGGGAAGCCTTCTAGCTTATCAGTGGGAGTGGTAAGAACTAGGTAGCCTATCTACCACAAGAGTGGTTTCTGGCCCAGAAATTGTAGTATATTGGCTGTTTTGGCGGTTTTCCCATCTCTTTCAACTTTCTGGTTTAAAAGCCTGCATTTGCACTTGTTTCCTACTTGTCCTGTAACCGGTCTAGTCCAGATACAGATTTTCTGTATCCAGGACTGTTTGTAAGCTTCTGAGTAGTGCCAAAGTTTGCTCTTCAATTTTTCCCTTAGATCTACTAGTTCTCTCCTCTCCTGCACTTTTAATAGCTTATTAGTCTAGCACTTTACCAGACTTTTTGTAGCAATTATTGTAGCATACAAAAGTGCTACCAGCACTAAACATTCTATAAGAAAACAGCCCCAGTACTTATTATTAATGCCCAGCCCTCCAGGCATGTCTAAAGGTCAGTCTCCTGTGCTTTCTCCTATTAACCTGGTGAACTTGGGCATCCTGATGCAATGTAGCAACTGCCTCATGTCAGGAGCGGCCTTAGGTCAACTGGTGCCCTAGGCAAAAGAGCTCCACAGCACCTCCCACCACACCATCTGGTGCCCCCATCCTATTCTACCTACACCAAATAAATGCTGGAAAAGCGCCCCTAGTAGAGCGGCGCCCTAGGCAGCCGCCTAGTTGACCTATGCCTAAGGCTGGCCATGCCTCATGTACACTGACAACCCTCTCCTCTTACCTCCCAACACTCAGACTTGCAGGTGATGCAGTTATATAGCCAAATTGGAAGCCACGCACTCTCCAGCCAAGACCGAAATAACTGGTCAGGAGGAGAAGGACAACACTTGCACCACACCACATGGAACACATAGTCCTCCAGAACACACAACAGCACTGCCTTCACATAAAAATACAAACCACACACCCACCTTCGCGGAGGCTCTCAATAAAAATCTACCCAAACAGCACAGGCCTCCAAGGCAGAAACGCACTCAACCATCACAACACAACACTAATCATGAGACACATAGCTCTCCTAAACAGTGTGCCACTCAACCAAAGCCCCTAAGGCAAAACAGCATGCCCAACACACTAGTCATAGAGGATGGGGAGGCAAACTGATGTCCCACTCATTAAGTTGAATAAGGAGCAACATCCTTGACCTGGTCATTACTAACATGGGCGACCATTGCTCTATACCAGTAGTCAACTCCTCTCTGGTTAGATCTGACCACAAACTAATCACCTTGGAAATCCACATCCCTCTCACCCCCCTGCAAAGGTAACCACCATGAAAAACTTCTCCAAAGCTAACTTTGGGCTCCTAAAAACAGAGGTGGCTAACTTCACGGCACCCATGCAAATGGAGATCAGTTGCATGACTGCCGAATCATACACCAATGCACTGTACAAACACATACACAAATGCATGGATCTCGCCATACCCAATAGAACCAAGATGCTCTCCTCCAAAAAAAGGAAGCCAATCTGGTGGTCCCCTGCCATAAACAAACTCTACGACAGAAGGAGGAACCTGATGCGGAATAAGGTAAAATCCCAAGACTGGAAAAAACTTCCTTATCTGCCTAAACAAAAAGCTGAGATCCCTCATCAAATCCTCTAAACCTAGCTATGAAAACAGAATTGCAGCAGATAGTAAAGACAACCACAAAGCCTTCAATAGTTATGTAACGAATCTCCATGGCAATACCCAGATTTGCTCTGAGCTACTGCACAATAGTACCTCCTACACCGAGCCAATAAATATTGCCAATATACTGGCTGACAGATTCGGTGCCAACTTTACCCCTCCCCCTTAAAAGGACCAGTCACAATGCCAGTAGATTGCCATACATGAACTACAGAGTGAACTGGCACCTCACCTGTGTGCCCTGTTCAATCACAGCCTCACCTCAGGCTTTGTCCCTACCAAATGGCACACTGAAAAAGGAAGAGCAACTACAGACCCTGGGAACTATCGCCCCATTAGCCTGACAAGTCTGATATGCAAAGCTATGGAATGCATCATCATGGACCTAATAAACAAGGATATAGGGAATCTCCAAACTCTGAATCCCACACAGTATGGTTTTGTTAAGGGTACATCATGCCTGCCTAACTTGGTCAACTTCTTTGAGTCAGTCACCAGAGCTGTGGATGAAGGCAAGGTGGTTCATACAGCCTACCTTGATCTGGCCAAGGCCTTTGATACCATTCCCTACTCAGGAGCCATAGAAAAACTCACTAAGCTAGGCATCAACCCCTGTATCACTAGATGGGTTGCAAACTGGCTCACAGGTAGAACCCACAGCTGACTCCAAGTTAGACTGCTGACCAGTCATGAGTGGAGTCCCACAGGGTTCTGTCCTAGGTCCTCTCCTGTTTGTTATCTACTTCTCTGAAGACTAGGCCAACACGAAGGGACTCTTGCTGACAAAGTTCGCAGATGATTGCAAGTTGGGATCTATTATTAACTTCCTGAGTGATGTTGACATCCTACAGAAAAGTCTGACTGAGGCCAACGACTGGCTTCAGAACCATGGCCTTAAGCTCCATGCCAAAAAATGTGTCATCATCCCCTTTGGGAAAAACCCAGTTCCCATGAATTACCACATCGATGGTAGTCCACTGAACACAGAAGGCGTTATAAGAGATCTGGGAACACGGGTTGACAGCAATCTCTCTTCTGACCACCACATTGTCACTGTGGTCAGAAAGTCCATCTCATTACTAAGGGTTTTGCATCCAAGAAGAAAGAGGTCATTGTTTCCCTCTACTCTTCCCTCATTAGGCCAATCATTGAGTATAATGCCCCATTTGGCATGTACCTCACTAAACACCTGCAACAACTGGAGACGCCACAAAAGTACCTCATAAAGAGGATCCTAGGCCTTAAACATTTTTCCTATATGTACAGACTAAAAAACTCCAACTATTCTCTGTCTTATATCTCTGCTTGACTTACAATGCCATGTCTGACCCAACTCTGTTAGAAATGCTACATCTAAAGAAATCCCAATCCCTCCACACCACACACTCCAGAGACCTCAACCTCATTACCACAATCAACAGAACATGCTGGAGGGACAGGTTCATAACCCAGAGACTGCCCATGCTATGGAATAGACTTCCCATACATGTCAAGCAGAGCACCTTTTCAAGAGAAATCTTGAGGAGTGGAGGGGAAATAGAAAATTCATCCCAGGGATCACTCCAGTGGCTTTACTCAACAGAGGCACTGGGAACTAAGGCCGGGTGGCACAATGCCAGGGTAATCCTATGGACTAGGCTTGTAAAGGCTCCAGGGCCATTAGCCTAGTACGCACATATGAACCTAAGTTCCTCTGATTGATTCTTATAATTATAATGCAATATTTTATATGTTTTACTAATTGTTCCTTTTTTAACAGCAGCTTGTGTATTCAGGGATCTCATTTTGAAAACCATGTATTACCTGAAAGTGCCATACGGCCAGGAAAAGGGGGAGGGTGGCTGCAGCCTGGTAGGTGGCCTACCCCCCGCAGACCAGCATAGGCAATATTATGTTAACTGGCAATGTGCTGTTCAGCTTCCTGAGGTATATGAGTTGCATTAACATGCTTTATTGAAATGAATGAGTCTGTTTATTGGCTGGTACTGTTATTTAGTTTTCAGTTATTTAGTGTAATTATAAATAAAAGGAGCATTTGTTGTGCATGTGGTTTCTTCTTGTGGTGGGCTTATGAGACAACTAGTATTGATACCTGCAGAAAAAGCCTGAAAAATTCCTAAGATCACCATTGCCGTATGCAAAATATGCCAATCCAGAATTCAGCAATCTGAAACACAACATAGTAATTTAATTTGCTATAAAAATAAAACTAATGTGTAGAACACACAAAATTGCTTTACAAATGTCCTGAAAAAAACAGTTTATGTGATTCAAAATTATTACTAATTAGACATTAATATGAGAAAGAAATTGTATTTCCTGCTATATTTCAGAGAAACACAATTCTGTTTAGAGCTAAGTATGGTATGAACACTTGTATTACTACTAAGGTTAACCTCAAAATGAAGTACAATGTAAGAAATATAATCTATACCAAACTAATGCTTATGCAACTCTAGCCACTATGGCTATTGTGCAGTATACTAATTGAGGGGTACATATAGAATGCTAGTTCTATTTGAACTGTAAAACATGTTTTTCATATGAACAGAGGCTTACCATGAGCCAGACTGTTAATCTCTTTGTCTTCCTTCATGTACCCCAAAATATGGGGGAAAAATGTTCACACTTTAGATATCCACAGGCAGCTCAAATACTACATAGAAAACATTTCAGTCCTCCAGGAAAGCTGATCAGCTGGATGTCTCTTATGAAAGTAAAAGTAAAGGACAACCAGTGTCAAACCAGACTATTTGCAGATGGTTGTCTTGTGCTATTGCATTTTTTTACACTCACCAGATTAAGCCACTTCCTGGCAAGGTTAAGGCCCATTCCACAAGAGCTTTGGCTTCTTTGGTGGCTTTCTTGAAAGGGAGAGGACTGCAGAAGTATTCTAGAGTCAATAACTAGACCTCTATACATTCTTCTACAAAGCACTACAAAACAGATTCCTTTCCAAGTCCAAAATAGGCTTTGCTAGGACCATTCAACAGGGGCCCCTATATTCTTAGTTTATTTTTCCTACTCCCTTCTTATTTTCTAAGTTATGGTAATTAACTCACATAGTTTAGGTTACTGCAGGAGTGACCTAATTACTGAACATAATAGATTTGTGTAAGTAAAATTACTATAACAGTGCATGCTCTAATAGGTAACTGTTGCAAGAGCTGACCTTCCCTTCAGCCTTCTTATTTTGGCTGTTTTTGTTTGTATTACCAGGGTGTGGATGTATATACCATTGGGCATATAGTTTACTGTTAGGTTATCTGCATACATACATACAACTATTTCAAGCATGGGCATTAATGCCCTTCTAGCTTGTCAATATACCAAAACACTTGTTCCCATAATAAGTGTCCAGGCTGTTCTTAAATATCTAAACTAGTACTAGCTTTAATGTAATTTCGCATTCTGTTCCATGCATCAGCTACTCTGTCAGAGAACCAATTAGTATACCTCTCATTCCTATAGAATCTTCTACATAGGTTGTCTGATGATTCCCTAGTAAAAAAACTTGAAAAGACACAAAATCACTGGAAAAATACAATTTTTCTGATGAAGTTCACAGCATATTAAAGTGAATGAAAGCGCTAACCTCTGGTGTCCATGTCTTTTGGTCTTGGTTTGGAGCAGTTTTTTATTTTTACAATGATTCTCTAGTACTTTTTGATAACCCCAAATGTTCTCAGGGGTAGTTGTCCCTCAATTCCCTATATACCTGAATTAGATCTTCTCTTAGATATCTATAAGAGACACTGTACATGTTCAGATATTTTAGTTTTTCATAATAACTTTAATTTCCACATCCATGGATGCCCTTGGTATATTTAAGCAATAACCCACGCCTGGGTGTGGGTAATGCTGGATTTACCCACAGCTGGTGTGGTTTGGTCATGAGGGTGAAGCCCGAGTTGCCAAACAAAGACAACCGTGGGTAAATCCAGCATTACCCACACCCAGAAGTGGATTATTGCTATTATACAATGACATTATTTAAGAAAAAAAATACTTTTCTTAAATAATGGCACTGTATAATGCCTCTGTGCTGCCCTTCCGCAGCTGTCCGGTAATCTGCGGCAGTTCTGATGTACTGCGCATGCGTATGCTTACGCAGTACATCAGAGCTGTATGTGGAAGCAACAGAGAAAGGAAAATCTCTGTTGCTTTTTAAAAGGTGCCTCGCTATGTTAAAAGAGTTTAACATAGCGAGGTAGCTTTAAAAAAAGCAACAGAGATCTTCCTTTTTCCGTTGGTTTTTTTAAAGCTGTCTCGCTATGTTGAAGATCTCCATTGTTTTTTTTTAAAGCTGTCTCGCTATGTTAAACTCATTTAACATAGCAAGATTACAGCATAGGAACTCTTCTGTTCTCCGTTGCTGTCTAACACACACAAAAAAAAAAGACTTATACTAATGGAAAAAGTGCGGGCGACCGGTCCTTTTTCCATTAGTATAAGTCTGATTTACAATGGGCATGCTGACCAATCAGCATGCACATTTTGGAATATTAATGGGGGGGTCATTGTATAATTTTGCTGTATTCTTTCCAGTTTAGTCATGCTTGTTTTTTTTATAAGGTTTCCATATTGTTATTCCATACTCATGTTTGGGTCTAATGTAACTAACAATGACTTCATCATTTTTGATTTCCTAGACTTTATAAATCTTTTTATACAACCAATAGTTCTATAACTATCATTAACCAAGTGGTTGGCATGATTAGAAAAACCCATAGCTGGAGTTACTCATATACCTAGGTCCTTAAATGAGTCTACAGTTTCAATCACTGTGCGCTGTATTAAATATTTACCTTTCAGTTTATGTCTCCCAAATCTCATATGCTTAGTTTTTGATGTATTTATCAACATATTATTCTCCTGTGCCCAAATGGTCAATTAAGTCAAATTATTTTGCAGACATGCCTTATCTGTAACACTTGTAATCAATTTACCAATTTCAGGATGTCTGCATATAGAGTGAAGAACACCTCATATGAAAATGTTAGTTCTGAAAAATACAATCTAAGCAAGTAAGGACCTAGGGCAGAGCCCTGTGGGACACCCTGACTGTAACCAAGAGTTTCACTTGTCCAATTGCTGTATGATATTTACAATGTCCTATATGTAAGCCATGCAGCTATCCATCTTATCAAGAGTACATCAATACCTAGTTGCACTAATTTATTGATCAACATTTTGTGTATGACCCTGTCAAATGCTGAAATTAAATCTATATAAATTAAATCACAGCACAATGTTTCATTCATAGCTGTTATTATATCGGCATAGAACATCATGTTACAGGTGATAATAGATCTATTTTCAGCATATGCAAGTCCCAGCCTATCGAATTCTGACAAAAACTTATCTAATATTTCCTTATCCATTATTTTTCCACAGCATGAAAGTAGACTTAAGGGTCTATATGACTCTGGGTTTATCCTACTCCCCTTTCCTTTAAAGACAGGTTTATAAGCACATGACTCCAGTCTTGAGGAATCTCCCCATATTTATATGACCTAGTGAATAATAAACATAATGGTACTGTAAGTTCTTGCTGAGGTGTTTTCAGGCCATAGTTAGTAATTCCGTCTCCTCCCTGTGCTTTGTTTAGATCCAGTTTGCACAGTTCTTTTTCAGTATAATCTAATTTGATTCCAGTATCTGGATGCCACTAGGACAACTTATCACCCTTTTATGGAGCCAAACTGTTTTGCATAAAATGTATCTGTTGTGTCTGAGAATAATTTTTTGAATCTGCACACAGTTTATCAGTTTGCATGTCTTTACTCCTTCCACATCTTAAGTATCTATAAAACGGTTTCCTATTATGCTCAATATCTTTATATACATTTTCTTCAAATTTGTCTTGATCTTGTCTCACACTATGCTTAATCTCTTTGTCCAGCTTGTTTATTTCAGTTTTCAGAGTTGTAGTTTGACCTGTCTTCCATTTCTTATATTTTTTTGTCTCTCACCTTAATCAGATATCTTGTTCTTAGGGAAATATATCCCCCTGAAGTTGTATGCCTTGATCCTGATGTTAAACATTTTTTTGAATAATTTCTCTTTCAAAACTTTCCACTTTCCATCTCCAGTTTTTCTACTGAATGCCTCACTCCAGTTAGTTTAACATAGTGACTGTTTTGCTTCCATCTGATCTGTAATTAACAGTACACTGGGTTAGATTTCAGTTTGGCAGGATTATCTAGCAACAAATTAAACTTTATAAACTCATGATCACTGTACATCAATCGTGGTAAAACCTGACTTGAAGTAACAGTAATTTCTTTAGGAACACAAACAATGCCTAGTATGTTCTGTCCCCTGGTAGTTTTTTTTTTAAATCTGAAGCAATTGTTGTTCCTGAATATTCATTGTGAATAATTTCCTTACTAACATTGTTGAATTAATATTATTCCGGTCTGTTTCTTGTAAATTTAAGTTCCCAGCTAATATTCTTCCCTTACGAGTTTCATGCAAGAAATGTATGAATTCCTCTAGCTCATCTGCACTTGACTTTGGTGGTCTATATACTCCATCAGCTGTTATATGTTCCAGAGTTATCTTTATTGTCACAGTTACACAGCCTATAGTATTGGTGTTATCAATGGACATGTAATAATCACAGGTCTTATAACTATCTTTAATACCTATCATAACACCTCCACCTGATTTATTTGTTAGAATGTCTGTTACAGTAAAAACATTTATACCCTGACAGAACTGGTTTCCAGTTATTGTTCTATAACCATGTTTCAAAAACAATAACATCAGTCTTGTGGGAACATAACAAAATCTCCAATAAAATAACTTTATTATTAATGCTCCTAGTATTAACAACCATCAGAGATGCATCATATGTTGCTATCTGTGAACTGATAAATTTTTGACCTGGCAAAAATCCTGCCTAGTGTTTTTCAAATATTGCAAAATATCTACTGCAAAAATTCTCTTCCCTGATCTTGACAAATGCATGCCATCCTGTCTGAACACGTGTGCCCAAAATTAGGCTTAGATGCTGTACACATTTCCATTTTGTAAAACAGGACATTTTGTCCATGTAGGTATTTACCCCAAAAATGTTTCACTCATGGCGACCTGGCATAACACCAGTACAAGCTATACTATCTAAGAGTGCTGTCAGTTTAACACACAGAGAATCCTTGCAGATGACATCATTTGTGCCGACATGAATAAAAACACATCTGTACTTTCTTCCATTAAGACGTTTAAAGGATTATCTCACATCTTCTATTTTTGCTCCTGGCAAGCATAACACTATTCAATGTTCATTATCTTCTCTGAAAATATAAGTATCAGTTCCTCTAATAATTGAATCTCCAGTTACAAGAATATCTTTGCTGACCAGCTCTGAAGAATCTTCAACTTCTAATATAGTAATATCTGCTCTATCAATTGTTATGAAGGCTAGAGATTCATCACCATTAGTCTCATTAATCCCACTGTTTTCACTGTGTATTAAATGCTCATCCTGCTGGCATTGTAAATCCACAGCTTGAGCCATGTAATCAGCATCTGTCTTCCTCTTCTTTTTTCTTACAGTAATGTTCTTCAATCCTTCCATGTTCAGTTTTGATTTCTTCCTTTTTACCTGCCCCTTGCCTCTTTTTTTCTACCTTCTCTTTTGGAAAAATGATGCCTTTTTCTGTAGACTGAAGGTTTTCTGATAGAAAAATATTATCATTTACTGTAACCTGTGTGTTACATAACCAAGCAGTGCCCTTTTTAGTATGTATTCTCTTTACAGACATAAATCAGTTGATTGTTCTTCCTTTTTATTTGTTGTGAATTACGTCTTTTCTTTCTTTTCTTGTTTCCTCAGATTGCTGAATACTTATATCCAGAATTCCAAAGTTGTCAGGGGCATCATCTTGTTTCATAGGAGTTGAATGACCTTTGCAGACAATAGATGCATCATTTCCTAAATGCGTTGTATTTGTTCTTTGCCTGACATTATTTATCCACCAGGCCAGTCATTAATATATGAAACAACAGTTCTCCAAGCCATGCCAATTGCACAAGTGCAACCATCATTACGAAGTCTAGTTTTACTTCTAACAATGCCAAGCAAATCATCCAACTTTTGACATGAGGAACACGGATCACCAGTGTGCTATCAGCTGTTACCTTTAAATATGCATAACATTTATTACACTGTACAAGATATTTGTGCATTAGCAAATCATTTAAGGAATCCATATTCAGCTTCAAATTAATAAAATATTTTAAAAGAAAAGAATAATCAAAATCAGTAACCACAGAATTCAGAGAACTTAAATCAACTTCTGTGACAAAAAAAAATCACACAAGCAATATACAGTAAAGTTCTGACCGTACAAGTTCTGCAAGCTAGACAAGCTGTAATTCCTTTACACTATCGGTCACAGTTGCACTTCTTTATAACAGTAAAAATCAATAAATCACAAATCAAGATAGGATTATTTAAATATGCTCAGGATTTTTCTCTCTGCAGTCAAACAGTGAAAAACAGTGATAACAAATAAAATATAAATTCAAATAAAACTTCTCTTACCTGTCAACTCCATAGTAAATCACAAACCAAGGTAGAATTGTTTAGATATGCTCAGGAGTTTTCTCTCTGCAGTCTGTGTAAATTTATAGCTGTCTAGGCCCCTTGGGGTGGCTAGAGCTTGCCTGTCTAAAATCTATCCCTTTCTAACAACTAACAGTGAAATTTTAGATAAAACAACAAAATACGAATCAAAGTAAATCTTGTTAGGCTATCCCTTCTTACCTACACAGTGAAAAACAGTTGTTGTTGTTGTCTTTCGGCTTTTCCCAGTTAGAGGGGTTGCCACAGCGGAGCTCCGGTCCACTAATGATTGGCAGTAGATTTTCATGAATGACGAGGTGCCAGCTCGACGTTCAACCTTCAACAAATAAAATGTAAATCCAAATAAAACTTCTCTTACCACTCATTACCACAGTAAATCACAAACCAAGGTAGAATTGTTTAGATATACTAAGGATTTGATTCCTAGTATTATGCTTTCAGGGATCTTTTCTCCCTTTATTTTCATCAAAAAAAGCTCTCTAGAAATTGGGGCTCAAGCTCCTGTTCATTAGAGTGTATGGAACATACCCATAAGCTTTGAAAGCTGCACAGTCAGATGGAATAGGCATAAAGAAGACCTTACTGTTCTAATTATTCAAGGTAGATGATTAAACTACCCATGATCCAATGCAAAAAGAATTCAAATAGATGGCATACATATTCCAGCTGGACTCAGAAACACCAGTTTAGTAATGGAGCCGCAAACAGACCAATTTTTGCAAGACTTATTTGGCTTCTATAGTGCAAAAAAGGAAACAATCCTAGTCCACCCTCAAACTAAATGTTGCCTCACAAATGGAATGCAGGCAGGAAGGTGTGTGGTCTTATCTTACTATGGTTGCATATGTGTTCAAAATAGTTAAATATATATTGAAACAGAAGACAAGTGAGTTTTGCAGATGCATGAAAATGTTCACTGTTATGAATTTCAGGTCTGCATGGAAAATTCAGTGTCTTCTTAATATATGCCGTTTAGAAATGCTGGAATCTTTATTTACAGGGTTTTTGATTTGTTTTTGTCAAGTCTTCATCAAAGCTGTTTATTTTATTTCTTAGCTCCATTGAAGCACAGCTGTTTCTAGGCTCTCAGCCATTTTTCTATTCATTAAACTATTTAAAACTGAATGAACAGAAAGCAGTCTTCAATCCACACAGTGATTTCTTTCAAATAACCAGTTATATTCTTTTTTCTGTATGCTTTCATATTATAGCGATGTAACTACCAGATGTTGGAGCTGCTTTATCTAAGCAACTTTACTTTACTTTGTTCAGGGTGACTTCTCTTTCTAAACTGTAGCAATTTATGTGAGATAACTGGTTGTATTTATACTTCTGTTTACATTATAAATATGCATTTATCAGAAATATGAGGAGATTCAGTAGAAGAGCCTTACTGCAGAGAAAGGGATACCGGGTTTATATTTAAATCTCGAAGTCTGACAATATCGAATATGATATTGTCGACATGAGAATACCAAAAGTGCACTACATTGAACGTTTAAATGGAAAATCTCCGTGGTGGAGATTTCCATTTACATCAATGTAGTGCATTCTCGGAGTTGGTATATTTAAGTAGGGGTGGTGGTGGTGGGGGGTGCAGTTTGTTTTTTAAAATTTTTTTTTTTTTGGTTTCGATGCTTTAAGACTTCGATCACTAAAGTTCGATCTTTAGTGATTTGAAGTTTTAAACCTTCGAGATTATAATATAGACCCAGGGATACCACTGTGCCAGAAATGTTGGGGTTTCTTTGTGACAACCCGTTGCTTTCTGTTTCTACTTATATTATGACTTCAACATGAAGCTTGTTTACTGATAATTTTAACTACATGTACCTAGTCTTGAGGAACACCTTAATAAACTGTGTCATGCATTAACCATATTATAAAATAATGCATACAAACTGCTACATTAAGCATAAGCTGTTTCCATTCATCCTAATTAAATACTGTGCTTCATTTGTCTGTCAAATAAATAGCTTTAACTATTTATAAATCCAAACACAATCTACTTTACAGGCAATAAATGTGAGACCTTATACTAGAACAATGTAAGAATTAAGTAAAACCTGGTCATTACTAACTTAGTATATGACAAAAAGTATATACAGTTCAAATGAATATTTTATCTCAGACTTTTTATGCAGCCAGAACAATCCCTTTGCATCATTTCATATTTGACTTAAAATAACTTCCAGCTTCTGTCAGTTGCACCTAATACTTCATAAAAAACAGTCATTAGTTTTACCTTGTCAGACCAATGTACCTATTTTATGATATCCAAAAGCTTTACTGTATAAACCCTACATATTCACTCTTGTGGAAGCAAACTGAAATATTTAAGCAATAATCTTAGAGTGGGTGTGGGTAAATCCTCATATACCCACCCACAAGTCGGTTATTGCTATTGTACAATGACATTATTTAAGAAAACAATTGCTTACTTTTCTTAAATAATATCTTTATATAACAGCTCTGACTTTTCTTAAATAATATCTTTATATAACAGCGCTGACTTTTCTTAAATAAT